>NW_011888927.1:4580757-4676853 GCF_000151845.1 Pteropus vampyrus
CTTGAATCCTGGCCTGGTCCTGGATTCTAATTTTGGTCCAGAAACTACCCTGAAGTCAGCCTGTAAGATACAAACCAGATTCTGTGACCAACCTGGAAGTTTGGTCCAAGGCTTCCAAAGTTCCTAGAAAACTGGAGCCAATAAGGCCTCTAGGGAGTCCTGGGCAAAATGTATTTATTTCCCAATTCAGAAGAGATTTTTTTTTTCTTGTCAGTATAGACTTTCTGTTTAGGGCAGTTTAGAATTAGATGAGTTTTGGGGCAGTATTCACTAAGACATTTGTCTCATTGCATTTGATGATTTTCACAAATCATTTAACATCACAAATATCACTAATTGCCATGTCCCTGTTAATTATTTTTGTTCTGATGCTCTAAATTTGGAAACTGGTAACTAGACTGTAAGTTTCTTTAGGGTGAAGGCTGGATGTTTTAAATTCTATATTCCCTACATTTATCACAATATCTAGGATATAATAACTCCTCAATAAATGTCTATGTCTAGGAAACATGGCTGAATAAATGGTTGCAAAAGATATTCTGTACTTATTTTATCCTTCTCCTATTCTTGTTTACTCTTCTGTGCCATGTCTCTTAGACCAAAGTCTTAGATGATTTCTAGCACCATGTGTTTGTACTATTTCCCATAACTATTCCTTAATATCTCCTACCCCAAATTTTGTTCATTTTTAAAAAATAATGTTTTATTTTCTCCCTTGGACTTTGTCCTTCATGTTTAAATTATTTAAAAAATTAGTTATATCTCTATCAAATTCTTATCTCAAGTTCTTTCTGGTTGCTATGCCTGCTGACTCTTGCTTACGGAATTGTTTCCACATGGGTCTTGTGGTTTAGGTTTATGAGCTCATTTTCAGTGGAAGTTTAATCTGTGGGTGTCCTGAGTTTCTTGGATTAAGGGAACATTTCTCCAGATAGGTTTTGTTTTTTCTCCTTGGCGCCGTAGGGATATCCTTTGCATAGCATCAATATTTATACCTGTTTTTCAGCTTGGAAAGTTCCGGGACTGCACAGGTACTGTGTATTCAAAATCCGAAACCACATGAGAACAGACTCTTGGGATGCAAATGCTCAGTGGAGATACTTTTATTCCCCCACCAAGAATGCAGGCCAAGGCATTGCTTGCCATCTGCCTGCAGAGTATTTGGCTTTTTTTCGAGCCCATCATTTTACTTTAAGAATCTTTCTTCAAGTCTGTGGCCATGCCACCCTGAACAAGCCTGATCTTCTCTGATTTCAGAAGCTAAGCAGGCTTGGGCCTGGTTAATACTTGGATGGGAGACCACCTAGGAAGACCAGGTGCTGTAGGGATTGTAAGCTGACAAGGTCCTTGCAATCTGTGAGGTCAACCAAGGGTTGCTTCGTCTAAAAAAAATAATTAAAAAATTAAAAAATTAAAAAATAATAATAATAAAAAGAATCTTTCTTCAAGACTACTTCAAAGGTTTTTCTCTACATGAGGGTCTCATTCTAGTTCTCTACCTCATCTCTTACCCCTGAGCAGGTGTTAAATCCCCACCTTCTGCTGTACTGACTTCTCCCTGTTGTATAAGCTCATGTACTTTCAGCTTTAGTTCTCAGTTTACTCTTCATTTTCAGCTCCAGATATTTAATTTATTGTAACCTCATCTAAAAAATTGTTTACTATATGTTTGTCACTTTTTTTTTTCAGATTTTTTTGGGGGATTAAAAGGTTTATAGACTATCAAGGCAACTTTGAATAAGATGTTCTTGCTTCCATTTTTATAAAGAAAAAGTTTCAGGTTGGGAGTAGGATACCTAATTCTTTGACATTAATTTGCTGTGTTGGGCAAGTCACAGAACCTATCCAAGGGCCCAGAATGCCTCTCTTTTAAGTAGTGATAATAAGACTTAACAACATAGTTCTGAAAGGTCTGTTCTCCCTAACAGGGATGTTATGAGATTCAAGCAGTAGAATAGATGAAAAAGCATGTCAGAAAAAAAAATCAGAAGCTCTTCCATAATTACCAGATAGGTTTTGTTGATACCTAGAGGTATCACTGGCCTAGAATCTATTTTTACTAGTATTCCCTTTTCCCCAGAGCCTTTCCCCTCCTTCTACCATTGCATCTCCTACTCCATTTGTCTAGCTTATAACAAAGTAGAGTGGCCTTATGCTTAGGCGGAGGATCAACTGCAAACATCTGGCTGATTTCACCTGATTGAATATGATGATGACTATGGCTCTGTTATTCACCCCTTGACTCATGATCCTGTTTGTCATTTGGGTTCCTGCTATGGAGCAGGTCTTAGCAAACCTTGGTGAGCAATGGACATACATTGCTATTTTGGTTAAGGTCTTAATAGCACTTGAAGTTGTTTATATGGTCTCGTTGCTTTGGAGAACCAAAGGACTACTACCTGAATACCCGCAGTTACCTGTCTGTATCACTGAAGGAGATGATCAATTGACATAGATGTTTTGGAAGCTACAGGAAATTTTTAAATACATATTAACAGGACACTGGGATTTACAATCAAGATTTTTTACAATATGATCTCACATAACACACCCATTTTATACTATAAAAACTTCAATTTGAACAAGCCATGCCATAATATGTCATAAAAGGGCCCACAAAATCAGTAAGGCCAGTCATATAACAGACCAACAGATTTAGATATTAGGGTTTTCTTGGCTTTTTATTTGAGGCCAAATTCTCAAACAGAGCACTGACTTTGTTTCAGGTCAAGTGAAGTCATAATTTGGGTTGGGTTAGTACTTGTTTAAATTGCTTAGGTAAGAATTAATTTGTTAAACCAAACTGGAACCAGTTCAATTCACAGAAGAACGTATAATTATATAACTTTTATCCTAGGACTTAAGAGAAAATTTTTAGTGGAGATTCAAAGGGAATATGAGGCTAAAATAGAAAGTGCTTATAGAGATCTCAGTAGAAGAAATAGAAATAGAAAACATTTGTGGAAGTCTGGTCTCAGTTATTTGTATAATTCATTGTACAAATGAATATACTTGATTCTCAAGCCAGCGTGTTTTCAAATGTTGAATCTATACTTTCACAGAAAGGGTGATATAACTGTAAGAGGGTGAACCATGGCTGAATATCTTACTGAATTTTCCAAGGCATACCATTATTTCATATGGAATAGTTATATGACTACCCAATTTCCAGATATCTATAGTAATTACTTGCAACAGCATATATAGACAGCTAATTCAGACTCCTCTTTTTATCCACTTAAAGATTAGTTCATTCCTTCATAAAACCTAATTACCAGACTTCCTAACAAATAGACTAGTTCGAAGATCAGTTCTTGTCATGTCCCCTGCCTGCCATCTGTTTTAGATATTAGTGAGTCATGAAATGCATCAAAACAATAGTCTTAAAGAGACTGAGCAAGAGTAGAAGCCTTAAACTGTCAGAAAATAGAATGATATCCTTGGGCTAATCAAAGGTTGTTAGGTAGATTGTATAATCAAGTAATCACAGGAATAATGATTAAAATTAATAGCAAAACCATGAAACTCTGGAAACTAAAATGTATGCTAATTTTTGGAAAAACCTTAAAACAACATACAGGCTCTGGTTACCATTGTTATGGAGCGATTGATAGAAATTTGTGGACGAGAACATGCATACAGACCAATTCAATTTGGCCAATTTATGCTAAGCACCTAGTTTGTTGCTACTATGGGGATAAACAGGAGTAAGACCTAGTCTTCATCCTATGAGAGTTTAGTCTTGAAAGAAAGATATCACACAACTATCTATGCTGATGACAATAATGGCTCTCTATACAGAGCACTTGCTATGTAAGAACCAAGCCTCATGCCTGCCTAGAGCTTTGTTTATTTGTGTTATCTTGAATTCTTTTCTCAGTTCTCCAAGGTAGATATTATTATCTTCAATTTACAGATGGAACAGCAATATTTTTCCCCTGCATGGTATTTTGCTGCCTCTCCAAGGACATAGACCAGAGTCTGACCAGTGAAGATCTAATCTTGGCTCTGCTCTGGGGTCTTAGAGAAATTTCTTCATTTATTTGAGTTACAGTTTTCTCATCTGTAAAACAGAAATAGTAATGTCAACCTCAGCTCTTTTCAGAAAAGCCTTATTCTGCCACCCTAAGGAATTTTATTCCCATCTTCCCAGTTCCTTGATCCCATTAACCTGTTTAACTTTGTCATAGCCTTTATCATTACCCAAAATGATCTTATGTGTCATTTGTTTACATGACTATGTTAGCCTCCTCATTCGAATTTAAGTTTAATGGAGTTAGAGACTGGGCCTTTCATGGTCACCCTTCGGTCCCCAGAATCTGGTTCCTGGGACACAGTGGGCATTCAGTAAGTATTACATGAATACTTATTGAAGTAGTCTAGGCCAGTGGTCCCCAACCCTTTTGGCACCAGGGATTGGTGCTCCTATGAGAATCTAATGCCTGATAATCTGAGGTGGAGCTGAGGTGGTGATGCTAGCACTGGGGAGCGGCTGCAAATGAAGCTTGTCTTGCTGGCCTGCTGCTCACCTGCTATGCGGCCCAGTTCCTAACAGGCCATGGACTGGTACTGGTCCATGGCCCAGGGGTTGGGGACCCCTGGTCTAGGCAACAGTTAATGGGGATAGAAAGGAGAAAATGACTGTCTTTATATTTAATGTCCTCGTGAATCATTCTACTACATTCTCTTAGAAGGAAAATAAATCATTGAAAGCTTTTGAACTATGCTGTTAAGGTGGGTAAAAGGGTTCAAATTTGTTTTTTTAACCATTAGGTTTGAAAATAAAGGTTTGAAAATAAATTCATTTTTATCATCCAGTTCATGATGATCCATCATTGACCTGAGCTGGCCTTCTATTAAAGGAGAAAGGAGGCCATTATGACCCACAGACACAGAAACTGGCATCTTTAGTACATGTCACTGTGGGAGATGCCGAGAGAAATGTGTAGCCAGAACTCACTTAAATAGGTGTTTAGCCTTCACTCTCTCCCACAAGCATTAACCTCAGAGTGAGTGACATGTCTTACTAGGTCTACAAAAGGCACTTGCAACCACCACTGACTTGTTTATCTTTGCCTATTGTTTCAGGATTCTGAGAAGCGAACCCCACTTCATGTGGCTGCGTTTCTGGGAGATGCAGAGATCATTGAAATTCTGATTCTTTCAGGTAAATACAAGCTATACTTAAAGTCAACTGCAGATAAAGTTTAAACGACTAACTTACTGGATTGACTACCACGCTAAACCAAAACAAATTTCTTTCTTGTGCTCATGGAAATATATTTGATCAGTGATTTTATCAGTAGATGACAAACAATGCAAGAGTTGTTCTTATTGAAAACTGACTTCTCCAGGAAAACTTTTATATTGCTTTGAAAGTCTGATTCTTGACTGTCCAATCAGGCCCAGGATTGTAGATGAATTCAGTATACTTGGATATACTCGATTCAGTATATTTGAATACTTTTTTATTTTTTCCATGGTAAAAAAAATAGAACAAGAAAACTGGTTTCTTAAAGTCTATGTGAACACACACAAATTTAAATTGTGCTGCAAAAGAATGCTTTGTTTTGTTTATGGATATATGACTGTGACTATGTGATAAAAATATAAAAACATAGAAGAAGAAACATCAATTTCTGGGTAGTGATTACCTCTGAGGAAGCAAGTCGAGTGAGAGATATTTTCAGGGAAGCGTATAAAAGAGACTACAACTCTGTAAATTATTTTATTTTTTAAAAATTTGAAGCAAATATGGCAAACACATGTTAAATCTGCTTTGTGTGTACATTAGTCTTCATAATATTCTCTATGTATTTTAAATATTTCATTTGATTTAAAAATGCTAATGCTTTAATTTTCAGAAATCTATACGCTTGGTACATCTCACCAAACAGGTTTCCAAAACCAGTATGTGCTTTCTCCCTTTAGTATTTGCTAGAGAAATCCCTGCAATGAATCTGAGCCTGTGCACGTGCCTTAGTGTGGATTGTATGCAGACTGGCTGGCTTTCTTCTTCCTTTTTGTTCGGGAAGATTAAAATCTGGAGGAAATGCCTCTGCCCACAGACTATGCCAAAGGCCTACACTAAGGTTTTGCCTTTGTTTGCAGAAGTATAGGGAAATAGTAGAATTCCAAAGTAAGCTATGCAAAGGTGTAGGAGATGATACGTGTATTTACTTAGATATGGAGAACATTGTGGAAAAGAAACAAGAATTGTGCTATAATAGACAAGGCAGATTCACATTGCCCTATTTTTGTTGTGTTCACTTTCTTGAGGTGGGTTTTCCCAGAAAACAAGTAGTCTGCCTTACAACACATGTGCCCTGTGCTCCTGACAGTCACGTGGGACTTAGGTTGTATTTTGTGTGCCATTTTGTAGTCTCGAGAACAGGCCTTCCTCCTGACAGTTCTGAAGATATTCCAGGGCTAGGTTCCAAACTATCATGTGTTGTTTAATGCTGGCACAGGCTATGGCGAAGAGCCAACACACACCTGGCCAGTCATTGCATCAGTAGAAATTTGGCCCATGGAAAATTGTAGGCAGAAATGAATGGAGATGTAAAATAAAGAATTTTATGATATCACACCTAGTAGTCTCAACTAGCTATACCCACCATCCGAATGTTGTAGTAAGACATCTCAGAGTCTCAGAGGAATGTTCTGTTCATGAATGTGCAAATTCAAAACTTCATCTTAGACCCCCAAATTTGCCTTTTGTTTGTTTATTTTTCCACATCTGAAAGGGAAGGTTTTAATTCTGCAGCATAGAGTTGACTTATCTGTTTTCCTCAGGTATCTGGGAGTTGGTGATTGAGAAAGTTGGTTTCACATCACCTTCACATGGATGTGAAGCCCATCAGCCCCTCTTATATATGGCATATTCAGTAGAGTCAAGGGAAGCGGTTCCATATACCTTGGTCTGCATACCTCTTTAGTGTTAGAATTACTGAGCTGTTAACCTCTGTAGCACATGCGATGGAATTTTTCTTCCTCCCTCCATCAAATTAGGAAGGCTTAGGGTAAGGGAGAGCATTAGGAAAGTTCTTTAGAAATTTTACTCAACTGTAGAAGCTTAGGCAAACTCTTGGAATTCACATGGCTTTAATTTTCAATTTGCATATTATAGTTCTAAAGAAATATTATTGTAAGCATGATGATTTCATCTCTGAGCTTACATCTGGCAGCTGACCCTTTAGGGATCCAACCAAACTGTTTTCCAGCTTAATAATAAATGAGGTGCTAATGATTCCCATGTTGGACAAATAATTTGGCCTTGCCAGAATAGCCCATTACAGCTGTGTTCTCTATTGTAGTATTAACTTACAGAGCATAGTGTAACCGAAACCTGCTAAATTCCTACTGACAATATCTCCTATTAGCCAGGTGGATGGAGAGTCCTGAATGCAGCATACGTGAGAATTTAGGCCTTGCAAATTTCCTCTACTTATAACTGCCAGTCCAGATTCTGGTTCCGTCCCCCGCACCCCCCCATCCCCGCCGCCCCAGCTTCTGTTTGGGAACTGGCCTAGTCAGGCTTAAAGCAGAGAGAGGGAAAAGAGTTGCCAACTTATTTGCTCAGAGATGTATGAATTAGATCAATGTGAGCCAATCAGTGGATAAGTTAAGAGATGAAAGTTGAGATATAAGAAGCAGACCACACACAAAAAATGACTACAGTGACAATACCTTGTAGAGAAACTCTGGGGTGCACGAGGGTTAGAGTCGCAGGCTGAACAAAGGAAAGTGGAAGTACCTATCCTCTAACATAGCAGTGTTTGTGATGTGTCAGTATTAATTTAAAATAATCAATTTATTAGAATGTAGGCCATCAAACAAATTGGTACTCCTATAAAATTATTACCTGTGATTTTTCAAAATGTGATTTCCCCTCCCAATGCAAATTGCCTCCTGAGCCATGGCAGATCATGCTTTTGATTCTTGTATGCATAACGAATATTTGCCTTTTGAGGTTGGATTTATTATTTTGTTTTTCGTTTTTTCCAAGAGGTGAAAGAGGGTTGATTAAATCAGGCTGTGCTGATTGTGGCCCCCAGTGTGGTATGATTATTCAATGATGAGCCATTGTCTGGTGGGAATGTAAACTGGCTCCAAAGGCAAGTCCAAGAGGAGTTCGAAAAATGTTCTGAGCAGTGGCCACATACATGGAATTACCGTGCACTCTTCCGATGTCATTGCTTTGAGGGACAATGTCCTGAGCTATAAGAATATTTGGTCTGTATTTTTTTAAAAAAATTAATAGCAAGCTGATCTCATTGTATTATATTTCATAGGATCTTTTCTTCATATTTGTTTATTTCTACAATTAAAAGCCAAACTTCGGCTAAATCAGCCTTAAGGATCAGTTATTTTCTTTGGCCTGGGAGATTTTCCAGTCATCTTTTCCAGTCCTACCTTTTTTCTTTGTTCTACATCTTCCTAGATGACAAGACTAAGAGAACAGAAATATCGCCTCTGGAAAAGATGCTTAGAGTTCTCGTTACTCCTGATCTCTGTGAAAATGATATTAAGGGGTAATAAGGATAAGTTGAAAGACACGCTTAATTTGTAATCAGAGTTTATGCCTGACAACTTTTAGTTGGGTCTTTGTTTCTGAAGAATCAGTATAGCCTAGCAATTTTTAAACAATGTTTAAAACATCCTTGGGTAAAAAGCATTTGCCTTTAAATCAGATGTGCAGACCTTGCGTCCTTCAGTGCACTATGGCGCCTGACAGGCAGGTAAATAACATGAAGCTTCCTGTAGAAAAATCAGTTATAAATATTCAGCTCAGAGCCAAAACCATCTGATGGCTCCCTCTGACATGTAAACAAGACTCTGGGATGTGTTCAGAGGAACAGGATGAGGAAGCCAGTAGCAGAGGATGACACTGATGAAATACTGCTCAGTCCCCGTACAGATAACTCTGCTTTTGTTATAATAATTCTGTTGTTCAGGGAGAGCAGGTTTTCCTGACAGCTGCCTATTCCATCTTCTGGAGGAAGATGAGGGGAGGGATGGAGAACTTAAACAGTGACCAAAAAAAGCAACTCCCAAGGTTCTAATTATCTTTCAATTCCTCAAGTGACTCTGAAGCTACTCTGAAACAATGCCGGTGTTGTTTATTACACGCCGGGGTGTGTTGCTTTGTGATACTCAGTAAGCTCACCATCATTTTTCTCCTTGAAAGAATTTTAATATTAAAAGCCACATTTGGATCTACATAAAACTGAAAGTTTTCAGAACATATAAATAATACTAGTAATAACAATGTAATACAAATATCTAAGTATAAATT
Source organism: Pteropus vampyrus (assembly GCF_000151845.1). Classification (NCBI taxonomy): domain Eukaryota; kingdom Metazoa; phylum Chordata; class Mammalia; order Chiroptera; family Pteropodidae; genus Pteropus; species Pteropus vampyrus. The sequence goes on from NW_011888927.1 coordinate 4,590,056, forward strand.
ATAAGAACGAACAATAGAAAAATAAGGGAGTGCTCACTTCAGCAGCACATATACTAAAATTGAAAAAATAGGGGAATTAGGCAAAGAATATGATCAAGCAATTCTCAGAGAATGAATTATAAATGGCCAGTAAACAAACACATTAGAAGATACCCAACCTCACTATTAAACAGGAAAGCACAAAAATGAGATACCATTTTTTCCTAATCTTACTTATAATAATTTAAATGACTGATAATATCAAGTGTTGATGAGGACGTGTAGAAACTAAGCAGTCTTCTACACTGATTGTGGGTAAATCGGCACACTTTGGAGGGTTGAGACTATCGATTAAAACTAAAAGTGCAAATGACCTATGACACAGAAAGTCCATTTCTAATTATCTATCCTAGACAAATGCTTGCACATTTGCATAAGGAGTCATTTTATGGAGGTTCTTAGCAGCATTGTTTGAACAGTGAAATACTGGAAATAACTGAAATATCCATCAATAGAAAGAATGTCTAAAAATGTGGCATTTGTATGTTGGAATTCATTCGTCAATTAAAAAGAATGGACTCATTCCCTAAATAACAACATAGGTAAATATGAAATATATATTGTTGAGTGAGACAAGGAGATTCATTGTTATTAAAATATGACACAATATTTGTAAACACATACTTATGAAACAATGCAAAAGATTTTTAAAAATTATTGTATAATATTTTAAATATATAAAATGACTATTGTGCTGACCACTCAGCTTATTTCTCTTAAGCTTCTATGGGTACAAATGTCTGCATGTGAAGGCATAAAAGAGGCTGGAAGCTTGCATACCAAATTCAGAGCAGTGTTTTTCTTCAGAGAGTGGGGAGAGTGTAGCATTGGGGATGATTCTCAAGAGGACTTTACCTAAACCTGTAACAATACATTTTTTCAAAGCAGAATTCATTCATGTATTACTTGTGTGTTCAAAATATGAAGTAAAATAGGTCTGTTGCTGCTTATCGTGATAGGCAAATTTTCATAGCTCCAGTTCAAGCCAGTTCAGTTAAGGAGATGTTACTGAATCTTTCTTTTAACCAGAAAACATCTTTCAATTGGTAAGTATTAATTTAGGTCTGGCCTGGGCTTAGAACTGTGCCAATGGCAGATGCCCCCAGTCTCTATCCCTATTCGCTTACTCTCTTATGATAAATAGTTAGCAAGCAATTATATAGTGCCTAATGTGTGCCTGGAAGTGATCTCAGGGCTTTTGTGGTATATCTTTTTATACTGTTCAATGTTTGCACAAAAAATGGGCTCATTTCATATGTAATGTTCTAGTACTTGCTTTTTTTTACATAACAATAGTTTACGAACATCTCTCCATATTATTAAGCATGCTTATAAAGCATCGCAGCTGTATCGCATGGCTACACGTTAATTTATTTAACCTACTATTTTTTGTCTAACACCATAGTTGTTTCCAGTGTTTTACTTTTATGACAAACCTTTCATAAAACATCCTTGAAGATTAGTCTTAATACTCACCTATAGTTATTCAAATGCACTATAACACACAAAGACAGAAATAGGTTGTACACATGCGGTAGGGGAGGAAAGGAGAGGGAAAGAGGAGAAGTGGCGGAGGCAGAAGAGACGGAGATTGAGGATAGGATTCTGACATGCAGTGGCAAGAGCAGGTAGACACAGGTCTGGGCATGTGCTACACACATGCACCATGCCGTAGTCAGTATCCGGCTGGGCTGTGGGGAGGGAGCTGCTGGGATAAGATGCTTAGATTCAAAATGTGGTGATAACAAAACGGCATTTGGAGAGACAACAACAGATTCTCTAAGATTCTAGAGCTCTGCCACTTCTGTGGTCCTGCCTTTCCCGGGTGTGCTTACCTTGCCTCTGTTCTACAGCTGGGAAAATATACCCTTGGGGTCAGCTATAGTGATTATGGAGAGAGGAGAGCAAGAGGAGAAAAGTAACAAAGAGACCAGCAAGTAATGTATTGTTAACTTGAAAATTTCAAATTGGACTGTACAACCAACAGCGTCTTGCTACCATTCTCTTACTCACCTGCGGTGAGCTTTAGGAAAATCCTGGAAGATACCGTATGGCTGAACCACTTTATATGGACAGGGTGAAAGTGTCATTTTTATATCAAGGGCCACTAACCAAGGAAAAATAGTGTATAATAAAAGGAACTTAATCTCCTCATTTTTATTAAGAAATGTTAAACTTAAAAGTGTATTAATTAGCTGTCTTAAAAAATTTTATTAGTTTTATTAAATTTTATTAAATTTTTCAAACATACAGAAAAGTGTGAAAAATAATATAATTAATACCCATCTACACCAAGCTTTATGAAATCAATGTTTCCATATTTGCATTTTATCTTTTTTTTTTTTTTTTAAGGAAAAACATTGAAAACGTAGTTACATCCCATTGGGTGTACTTATTCATCATTTTTCCCATCTTCTCTCCCTAAAGGCAGCCACTATCCAGAACTGGTATCTGTTTTCTTTAGCCATATTTGTTGCTTTTTATTTTATGCCCATGCATCTATAAACAACATATAGAATTGTTTTTGTAAATTTAAAAACTTTATGTAACTGGTTTTATGCCATAGGTATTATTCTGCAGCTTCATTTGTTCATTCAATATTATGTTTTTGTACATCCGTTTATTTATATATAGAACTTCAATCTGTTCATTTCTGTGACAATGTAGAATTCCATGGTACAATTATACCACAGTGTATTTATCCATTTTCTTTTTGATTAACATTTAGGATTTCAATTTCTTGCTGTTATAAACATGCTGCAGAAAACATTCTTGTATATGTGTGAGTTTCTCTAGGGTAGATGATTAGGGTAGAATTGCTGGGTGGTAGGGCATACACATTGTCAATTTTACTAAGTAGAACCAAATTATCTCCCAAAGGGGGTTGTACCAATTCACATTCCAACCACCTGTATTTGTCTTCTTGTTTTTCCATATTCTTACTAACTCTTGGCATTGTCACACTCTATAATTTTCACCAATTTGATGGGTGTGAAATGGTATGTTAATGTCACTTTCATTTGCCTGTCCCAATGAATTTTGAGAAGTATCTTTTCATATGTGTCTTACCATCTGGATTCCTTTCTTTTGCATTAGCTTTTTAAGTTTATTCATATGCAACACAAAATTTACTCTGTCAGAGACTGCGAATAATAAAATATGTATTTCTGTTCCATATCATTATAACCAGTCTTTGGAACTAGGGGAGAAAAATGTGATAGAAAGACAAAGCCTCTAACTTTCTTGAGTAATAGATTAAGAGGTAAATGAGACATTAGAGGGGATTTGGAAATAAGAACTGCTAATATTTTTTTAGTGCTTTGCAATTTATACAGTACCTTCAAATTCATTTAATTCTCCCAACCACCTAGTGAAGGAGATAGAGAAGTATTATTGTGTTGTTGTTAGCTCATTTTACAGATTAGTGGCTCTTGGCCACTGGGCCAGTAGGTGCTGAAATCAGAACTCAACTCTGGGTCTTCTGACCATGGATCCCACTTGAATGAGGTTCTTCCAAGACCTCATTCATTTCACTCCAGAGCATTTAGCCCAGGACTTCCTGCTGCTGGGGAGGGAGATGTCTGCTGCCTTTATTTCTTTGCGCACTCAAACTGATTTTACTTGATCCTTATTGATGTAAGGGGCTTGAACTCTCAGGTGAGCTGCCTGGATGGAGTTAGTAGAATTAGGATGCAAATCATTTTAAGCTTGATAAAGTCAGCAACAATTTATTAGTGACTCTCTACCTTGACAGCATATTACAATAACCTTGGGCAATGGAGAGCTTTTAAAAAATACTTACGCCTGTCCCCATCTCAAACCAATGAAATCAGAATGGAGGGAGAGGAGATATTCTATCTCTTTGTTTTAGGGATTATTATGTTCTTGTTTTCTATAATTAATATTGTTGATGGTATTTGTTCTACAGTTAAAGAGAAAAAAAGTGTAAGTTCCATTTTTAATTTTCTTTTAGTCAGTACCTTAAACTAAATTTCAAACACATCTTCAACCACAAAAGTCTTCTGCTGTTTCTCTCTCTCTCCCTCTCTCCTTCTCTCTCTCTTTTTAATTCAAGGTTTCTATTTTTTAACTGTCAGCTGTCCTTGGCCTCGCAGAGATTAGTCAGCCCCTGCTTCTACTTGACTCACTTTCTCAGCCCTTGTCCTGGAGGCTCCTCCTCCAAACTTCCCCTCCTCTGCCTTACTTTCTAGTTTCTTTTATTCATCCCTCACTCTTCTTCCTCATGAGCTTCCTTCCTTGTCTTAAAGCTAAAATAGTCTCATCCTGTTGCATCTACAAAGATATAAAGCACAGTTTCTTCTTTTCTGTAGCCCTTTTATAAAACTTTCCATCTCTGACCAGAAAACTGATCAAAACCCTGAACCTCCCGAAAAAGGAAGCTCATATTAGGATTCTTATCGGTTCAGTTATAGAGTTGGTGGGCTTGCACTTATGGAGAATTGTGAGGGTGTCATAGAAGGAAGACATATTCTACTTCCCCTGAATCCAGAGCTTGTACTCCATGATGGTGATGTGGCTCCCAGAGAGTTGAGCATGAGGACCATCCCTGGCTATGAGCTGCTTCTGGCTCGTGCGAGCCTGTCTGTCCAACCCATAGTGTGAGGGCACCATCAGCAACCTACGTAGGCTTCATGTTGTGTCTGTTTAAAAGCTCCGTGGAAGCTGGCTTCTTCCTAACAAAATATCTGGCTAGTCCCAGAGAAATAATTGTGATTCCTAGATAAAACAGATTTCTGTTAATCCCCTCAGCCCAGAGGAAATCTCATCAGAACTCAACTTTACAAGATTTGTTTGAAACCTAACTGGCCCCTAATATACAATCATTTGAAGATTGCTCATCACTGACAGTTTGCTGAGAAGGGCATTGTGTGCCTTGTGACATAAATATACTTAATGACTAAAAATTAAATAATATATATGATTATATATTTACATTCATGAATATACATTATATTCAGTCACTTGTGTACACACACACACACACACACACACACACACACACACACCCCTAAAAAGTTCTTCATTCTTCAGAACCTACATTTCTGTAGTCCTGGAGAATCTCAGTCTTCTTACAACTGTATCCCCTACCCAATGATACACTGTATTTCTCATCTAGTTTTTACCCAATTCTTGTGACATCGTCAGCTCCTGATATTGATCCTTCCACTATACTGGATGTCTCCTCCTGTTTGGTTGCTAGAAAGCACGTGACTGATACAAAGAAAAAACAAAACAAAATGTGGTGATTGTACCAGGCAAATGAGAGTGCAAGATATATAGCATTTGACATAACGTCAGCAGAACTTTCCCTGACTGCCTTATGCCTCTAACCTGTGCTGTTTGGTTCCAGGAGCTCGTGTAAATGCCAAGGACAACATGTGGCTGACCCCACTGCACCGAGCTGTGGCCTCCAGAAGTGAAGTGAGTGATTGTCTTATTTAATCTAGCACCTCTGGTTGCTAGAAAGAGAAAAATGCTTTCTGCTGAATTAGGGATTCTCACTGGTGAGCAAAAGGCTTTTACTTCTAAAGAAAGAGGGTTACCTTTCAAAATTGAACAGCTATTTATTTGAGTACCTCCTGCATGTCAGGTGTGATGTTGCGGGAGCGGGGGTGGGGTGGAGTGGGCAGGGAGTGACTAGGGTAGCCAAAATGGGCAGTATGATCCTTGACTTCAGCAAGTTCTCAGTCCGGAGGGGGAGGCAAACAGGTAAGCAGATCAGTGTAATATCAACTGAATTGAAGGAGGAAGCAAATAACTGCTGTATAGAAGAAATCTTCCAAGAAGAGATTTCAGTTCAGCCAGTTCTTAGAGAATGAGTAGAGACTTACCAGACCAGGTGAAGGAAGGAAGGCTGAGGCAGAAGGATAAACGTTCTAGAGGACAAGAGGCATGGAAGTGAGTGAATGGTGGATTCAGTTGGATGTAGCTGGAACATGGGGTGTAGTGGAAGGTAAGTCTGATAGTAGAGGCTGGGTCAAAGGCAGAGGGCTAGGTGCTCTCTGAGCAGTGGGGAGTGATCACAGCAGAGATAAGTATGGACCTGACAGGATTTGGAACCTTGTAAGGTGAGGTGGAAGAGAAGCCAGTGGGTGAATGGTGATGCAGTTAACTGAGAAGGCAGAGGCAGAGGAGCAGGGTGCCAGGATGCTAATCAGTTCTGTTTGAACATGCCATGGATGACAAACACGCCACTGGAATGTAAGCTCCGTGAGAGCAGGGATCTGTGATATGTTCCCTGATGTATCCCAAGCTGATACATTGTAGGTGCTTGAGAAAGAATTTATTTTGAATCCTGGAAATTTGGGTGAAGATGGCTAATCAATTCCTGTTATTTATACAGGTCTAGAGCTTATAAACAGACAGGATGGGAGGGGTGGCAGGGAACCCTGGAGAATGTGAGCCTGGAAACTTGGGCCAACCTCAGAGGTACTCAGTATCGGGTTACTAGTCTTTGTAGCTGATTTTACTAAATGAAGCTGCTTCTCTGCTACTGGAGAAGGTGATGTTCTCCAGGAACACCTAGGAGTAAGAGGTGTTGCTGAGAATGCATACACCGATGTTGCAGGTGTTGATGGCTGTCATTGGTGTTAGCCTTACGTCTTTGGCAACTACCTGGAAATTTCACAGTGTACTTGGTAGGTGACAGCTTAGTGCTCATAATCTTCCTTGTTGTGCTGTGTGATTTGGGTAGTTTTTATAAGAGATTGATCATATTCTTTTTCCAAATAGAATTCTTTTTCCCTCATTTCCACATGGAATGAGGGAGGCATGTGATTCTGAATTGCCTACCTCAGATCCTGAGGAATTTAGAATCTTCTTATGGTCCCACATTTCCTTTCTGTGTTACCTGGGAAAGCAGGTGCAGTGGACTGTTCGAGTTCATACAACCAGCTTCATGAAACCAGCTCCTTTACAGAGGAGTTTTTCCTGGTCTTTTATGACCATTTAATCTTTGGTAAATTTAAAAAAGTTAAAAATTAAGCATCTTTTGAAGAATATGGGTTTATTTCCTCTTTTATCAAAACCAGATCTTTTTAGTTCAGAAAAAAAAAAAAAACATTCACTAAGCACTTCCTATATGCCAGGCACTGTGCTTGCTGATGGAGCTATAACAAAAAATAAGACACATGGCCCCTGGCCTTAGGAAGCATGTAATCTAGTGGGACAGAAAGACACAAAAACAGATGATTTCAATACTATGTGACTTTTCCCAAGTGATTGCCACCTTTGTTAGCTCAACTGGCTGCAAAGGCTTCAATCATCAAAACGTCTATTTTCCGTCAACCATCAGCCTACCTTCTTTACATATCTTTAATGTGTTTGGATTCAATCCACCCACTGATGGATCAACCTTTATATCTGAGAAAGGCATTTGTTGCTTTTCTAAGGAATCAGCTCCCTCTGCAGGTTTGCTGGAGTAAAAAAAATCCCTTGCAGATGTCTCTTGCCAGGAAGGAATTAAAACACAAACAGGCCCTGAGTCCGAAATAATCAGGATCATCTATAAGCTCGCGAAAGAGGATGTCTTCATATTAACACCTGTCACAGCAAGTTGAAAAGTTTCTTATGAAAATTGGAGTGTCTATAACCATTGTTAGAACTCACCGAGGACTTCTTAAGACCAAAGCACTTCGCTCTGCTGTTGAAGTCCTTAATTCAGATATCACATATGAAACTTTTTGAATTCTATCCTGTTGCCATTACTGTTTCTCTGTGCCTCCCCTAAATAATAGCTGAGAAAGGGAAGCCAGCTTGGAAGAGAAAGAACAGAGAAAATTTGGACCGGGATTTTGGAATTTGGCTGTTAGCATTTGCTAAAGGGGATATGTGTGTTCAGCAGGAGAGCTGGCACATCTGTCTGTTGCCTGGATTGGTAAGCACTGAGATTACTTACATGAATATGTATTAACCAACCATTTTTTCATTGAAAGGCTTAAAAACTGTCTTCAAAGCCCCTTTGCTTCTGAAATGTAGGTAAATTGATCTCTCAGGGTTCAATGTTCAATCAGGGAAGCGGAACCACCACGAGAGATGTAGAATAAGATATTTATTATAGGAATTAGATCTTACATAATTGTGCGAGCTGCTGAAGAAGTTTACGTCAGGCTGTCACCTCAGTTTCCGTGTGGTCCCAAAATCACTGCAGGCCAGCAGGGCCTGCATTTGATAAGAAAAGCTGGATGTGAAATGGGGGAGAACGAAGACAAATTGGAACCCCTATCTGTCTCTAAAACTGCCTCAACATCATGGGCATGGGTGATTTGCAGAAGGAGCTGTGTGCCTCACCTCTGAGCTCACACACACCTGGCCCCAAAATGGGAGAAACTGAAGGAGATATGGCAGGATCTGAAGAAGCATCAACCCAGTTCTCCCCTGCGCCAACATGGTGATCCAGCTGGTCAGTGACATCATGTTTAAGCTATAACATTACCTGGCAGCCAACACACCAGTCAGTGGTTTCATGTATGGAACAATATAGGGAAGGAGTTCTGGGAAATGTAGTTCGACTTGGCTAACTTGACACAATATAAAACTACTACTGATATAGTTATTCTATTTTAATGAAAAAGATCTAGATAGTAAGTTCCTTGAAATGAGTACTACATCTACTGTTTTTCATTGTATTTCTAGCATCTGGCCTGCTCAGTAAACAATTATTTTTTGAGTGTTTCATTAAAGACTGGAATCTCAACTGGGATTCCTGGGAAAGAAACAGCCAAACAGATAGTTGGAGCCAAACAGCATTATTTCCTATTGATTCTCTAAGGGCTTCACATCATGCTCTTTCTCTAACTACTTCCATGGCTGTGCAGAAAAGAAGGTTGTCTCTTACCAGAATATTAGAGAAACGTATTTTGCAATTATAGATAACATAGATGAGCAAGATTTGGGGCTGCCAGGAAGAATTTTCTGAAATGTCACTATGAATTATTTTGTATTGTTTTCTCTGAAGAGCTTACTCTTGTTGCCTTTTTTTTTTTTTTTTCTTTTTCTTAGAAAAGAGCAGCGGCAGGGGAAAGGAATTAAATGCATACAAACCTGGACTGTTTAACACATGTTTATTGAAGCCCGGTTGGTGGAAAGCACTGTTTTGTGTACTCTAGAGGCCTCAAAGGAATACAAAGTGAGGCTTCTAGGACAGTGTTTAGGGCAGAAAACCAGGCACACAGCTTACTGTGGCCTGCGCAGGCTAAATGCAGCTGGCCTTTCACAGATGCCTTTTCTTCTATAATGAACTAACAGTAACACCAAAGGAGGATTGCTGGGCTTTTCTCTTCCCTGGTCTAGAAGCTATCTTTTCATTAGGAAGGTTAAAAATGGTTGTATTCTGGATTTGGGGTAGAACTGAAGATGTTGTATCCAAATCTATATTGTCACGATGAACATTTTTTTAACACATTCTGTGTGCTAGGCGGTATGCCAAGCACTTTTTGTGCATTATTCAGTTTTAACCTCTGAGCCAGTCTTTGAGATTTGTAGTTATTAATCATAATGTAGGAAACATAATTTCAGAGAAGTTAAGTAATGAGACTAAGATACTACAGCAAATAAATGCAGGCGAGCGTAACTAGGGAAGCTGCTCTCTTAGCCACTGTGCTCTACTGCTTCCTTCCAGTCCCATGAGCTCCCTCATGGATACCGTTCCAACCAATAAAATGGGTCCATTCTCTGTCTTTGCAGACAAAAGTTTCAATGGGAATAAAGATGTTGCCCAGAGCTGAGCAGTATAAGTATTCTATTTTTATCTTAAATTTTAAAAACTCATGTTTTCCCCATTCCTCTAAAAAAAAAATTGTCATTTTTGTAGGCTAAATTCCTGAAGACAGGAGAATTGGAAACATTATATAGAAGACTAGAACGTTTTTGCTTTCCTTAAATTATCATTATGGTTATAAATAGATGAGCACATAGAGAACATAGATTATTCCCTGGAATGAGAAGAAAGTAAGCATTTTATAACTTGCTAGTTAGAATGTAGGTGAGTGCTACTCAGATTTAGTGAGTATTTAAGTCATCTGGGTGCTTATTAAAAGTACCTGTTCTAGAACCTCACCCTCAGTGACTCTGATGAAGCCTGTTATTGGGCCCAGAAGTCTGCATTTTGAAACGAAGATTCTGATGCATGTAGTCTACATTCCCTGCTTTGAGACTTGAGATTGAAGGTTGAGAACACTTTAGTTTCTGGCTTTCCCACTGTTCAAAGCCAGAGCTTCTTGCATAGTTTCCTTTAAATTCTTCCATATCCCAAAATCTTAGTGAACCCCCTTTGTACTACTAGTTCTTAGGTAATTGTACTCTAATAGTAATTATAATTCAATACTATGTGACTTTTCCCAAGTGATTGCCACCTTTGTTAGCTCAACTGGCTGCAAAGGCTTCAATCATCAAAACGTCTATTTTCCGTCAACCATCAGCCTACCTTCTTTACATATCTTTAATGTGTTTGGATTCAATCCACCCACTGATGGATCAACCTTTATATCTGAGAAAGGCATTTGTTGCTTTTCTAAGGAATCAGCTCCCTCTGCAGGTTTGCTGGAGTAAAAAAAATCCCTTGCAGATGTCTCTTGCCAGGAAGGAATTAAAACACAAACAGGCCCTGAGTCCGAAATAATCAGGATCATCTATAAGCTCGCGAAAGAGGATGTCTTCATATTAACACCTGTCACAGCAAGTTGAAAAGTTTCTTATGAAAATTGGAGTGTCTATAACCATTGTTAGAACTCACCGAGGACTTCTTAAGACCAAAGCACTTCGCTCTGCTGTTGAAGTCCTTAATTCAGATATCACATATGAAACTTTTTGAATTCTATCCTGTTGCCATTACTGTTTCTCTGTGCCTCCCCTAAATAATAGCTGAGAAAGGGAAGCCAGCTTGGAAGAGAAAGAACAGAGAAAATTTGGACCGGGATTTTGGAATTTGGCTGTTAGCATTTGCTAAAGGGGATATGTGTGTTCAGCAGGAGAGCTGGCACATCTGTCTGTTGCCTGGATTGGTAAGCACTGAGATTACTTACATGAATATGTATTAACCAACCATTTTTTCATTGAAAGGCTTAAAAACTGTCTTCAAAGCCCCTTTGCTTCTGAAATGTAGGTAAATTGATCTCTCAGGGTTCAATGTTCAATCAGGGAAGCGGAACCACCACGAGAGATGTAGAATAAGATATTTATTATAGGAATTAGATCTTACATAATTGTGCGAGCTGCTGAAGAAGTTTACGTCAGGCTGTCACCTCAGTTTCCGTGTGGTCCCAAAATCACTGCAGGCCAGCAGGGCCTGCATTTGATAAGAAAAGCTGGATGTGAAATGGGGGAGAACGAAGACAAATTGGAACCCCTATCTGTCTCTAAAACTGCCTCAACATCATGGGCATGGGTGATTTGCAGAAGGAGCTGTGTGCCTCACCTCTGAGCTCACACACACCTGGCCCCAAAATGGGAGAAACTGAAGGAGATATGGCAGGATCTGAAGAAGCATCAACCCAGTTCTCCCCTGCGCCAACATGGTGATCCAGCTGGTCAGTGACATCATGTTTAAGCTATAACATTACCTGGCAGCCAACACACCAGTCAGTGGTTTCATGTATGGAACAATATAGGGAAGGAGTTCTGGGAAATGTAGTTCGACTTGGCTAACTTGACACAATATAAAACTACTACTGATATAGTTATTCTATTTTAATGAAAAAGATCTAGATAGTAAGTTCCTTGAAATGAGTACTACATCTACTGTTTTTCATTGTATTTCTAGCATCTGGCCTGCTCAGTAAACAATTATTTTTTGAGTGTTTCATTAAAGACTGGAATCTCAACTGGGATTCCTGGGAAAGAAACAGCCAAACAGATAGTTGGAGCCAAACAGCATTATTTCCTATTGATTCTCTAAGGGCTTCACATCATGCTCTTTCTCTAACTACTTCCATGGCTGTGCAGAAAAGAAGGTTGTCTCTTACCAGAATATTAGAGAAACGTATTTTGCAATTATAGATAACATAGATGAGCAAGATTTGGGGCTGCCAGGAAGAATTTTCTGAAATGTCACTATGAATTATTTTGTATTGTTTTCTCTGAAGAGCTTACTCTTGTTGCCTTTTTTTTTTTTTTTTCTTTTTCTTAGAAAAGAGCAGCGGCAGGGGAAAGGAATTAAATGCATACAAACCTGGACTGTTTAACACATGTTTATTGAAGCCCGGTTGGTGGAAAGCACTGTTTTGTGTACTCTAGAGGCCTCAAAGGAATACAAAGTGAGGCTTCTAGGACAGTGTTTAGGGCAGAAAACCAGGCACACAGCTTACTGTGGCCTGCGCAGGCTAAATGCAGCTGGCCTTTCACAGATGCCTTTTCTTCTATAATGAACTAACAGTAACACCAAAGGAGGATTGCTGGGCTTTTCTCTTCCCTGGTCTAGAAGCTATCTTTTCATTAGGAAGGTTAAAAATGGTTGTATTCTGGATTTGGGGTAGAACTGAAGATGTTGTATCCAAATCTATATTGTCACGATGAACATTTTTTTAACACATTCTGTGTGCTAGGCGGTATGCCAAGCACTTTTTGTGCATTATTCAGTTTTAACCTCTGAGCCAGTCTTTGAGATTTGTAGTTATTAATCATAATGTAGGAAACATAATTTCAGAGAAGTTAAGTAATGAGACTAAGATACTACAGCAAATAAATGAAGGCGAGCGTAACTAGGGAAGCTGCTCTCTTAGCCACTGTGCTCTACTGCTTCCTTCCAGTCCCATGAGCTCCCTCATGGATACCGTTCCAACCAATAAAATGGGTCCATTCTCTGTCTTTGCAGACAAAAGTTTCAATGGGAATAAAGATGTTGCCCAGAGCTGAGCAGTATAAGTATTCTATTTTTATCTTAAATTTTAAAAACTCATGTTTTCCCCATTCCTCTAAAAAAAAAAATTGTCATTTTTGTAGGCTAAATTCTAGAAGACAGGAGAATTGGAAACATTATATAGAAGACTAGAACGTTTTTGCTTTCCTTAAATTATCATTACGGTTATAAATAGATGAGCACATAGAGAACATAGATTATTCCCTGGAATGAGAAGAAAGTAAGCATTTTATAACTTGCTAGTTAGAATGTAGGTGAGTGCTACTCAGATTTAGTGAGTATTTAAGTCATCTGGGTGCTTATTAAAAGTACCTGTTCTAGAACCTCACCCTCAGTGACTCTGATGAAGCCTGTTATTGGGCCCAGAAGTCTGCATTTTGAAACGAAGATTCTGATGCATGTAGTCTACATTCCCTGCTTTGAGACTTGAGATTGAAGGTTGAGAACATTTTAGTTTCTGGCTTTCCCACTGTTCAAAGCCAGAGCTTCTTGCATAGTTTCCTTTAAATTCTTCCATATCCCAAAATCTTAGTGAACCCCCTTTGTACTACTAGTTCTTAGGTAATTGTACTCTAATAGTAATTATAATAATTAAGGGTGAGTTTAGTTTAATAATGGGCACTTTTAGAGGAATAATCTGATTAATTGAACAAATTAGTTGGGTACCATTTTACACAATTCTTACAGAATATGAAATTGCTATAAGCAATAGAGGACAAAAGCCTCAATGATTTCGGTAATAGAATAAATGCCTACAGGATTTGAGTGTAGCCTCAGGGACGTCAGCCCATGGTAACTGCCTTGTTAATGCTTGCATATTATTACTTAGAGAGTTTGCTAATGATTATACTAATATATTTATTCTACCCAAATTTATTGAATATACATTATGTACAAGGCATCTGCCAGGCTTTGTAGAGAGCACAGAAAATTGTATAAGACTCAGACCCTGGTCTAAAGCAACTCATGGTTTATAAAATTTGACATTGCTTATGCCTGCAAGGACTCTGTAGTCATAAACAATTACTTTTCCATGAGTAATTTATGACCACTTAAATGTAATGCACAGTTGAGAGTACAAAAACAAAATTAGGGGTGACAGTTTTTAGGACACATGCTTCCTATTCTCATCTCTTCCATGTGCCACAGTGTATGAAGTTTCCACTTCTTATTACAGGATTGGAGTGGCCTTTGTAAAAAGAGAAAGTCATAAAAAGTAGAAATAAAGTGACTGCAAATGCTATCTTCAATTCCTTGACATCCCATGACAATTCTTCCCTGTCTGTTTTTTTCTGTGTCTTATATGGAACAGTTTACTGTTCCATATAAGTGTAATCCAACAAGACCTATAGTGTAGGTGTATAATCCAACAAGACCTATAGAGTGTAATCCAGCAAGACCTATAGTGGTAACACTGAATGTTAACTGGCTGATACCTCTATTCAGAAGAAATGCTGAAATCCTCACACATGCTTTTTTAATTTAATCAAAAAAGAAATAAAGCCTTTGAAGGAACACTACTCACAGTGTGGCATGAGGACCGGTCCAGGCCCCGTAGACTTTTTTCTTACTTGCCATAAGAGCAAGCATTCAGAAACTTTTAGAGCAATTTGATAGAGTAGTTTAATGGCTCCTAAATTTAATAATAAAATAGAGTTTGTAATTTGTGTTTCTTTATCTTTTTTCATTTTATTCTACTAATTACTTTTTATTGTATTTTACAAGAGTATTGGCTCACGATGGATTCGGAACGATAATAATTTATTTAAAGCTGGTCCTTTATCACAGGTAGCTTGAGAAGTACTGTTTAGGTAACTTTTCTTGACTCAGAAAGTGTTCAACTTCTCTGGCCCCATACTGGTTTCTTTGTTACCTTGTAAATTTCTGTCAGAGCAGACTCCTGTCAACTTCGGAGCCAATGTGATACAGGAAAAGAGAGACTTCTTCTCATTACAAAAATTGTTCATTCCCTCAATAGCCATAAAATTACTCTCTCTTAAAACCAAGTTAAAGTACTTCCAAGATGAAAATTTTTGAAAAAGGCAGTTCTAAAAAAGAAAGTTATCGTCTTTTTAAATCAAAGCTTCGTTTTTGCCAACATATTATATTAAATTTCTACTGTCTTAAACCAGATCGGCAGGCCTACACTTCAAAGTTTAAATATGTGAATAACTAAGGAGAATTAACATTTAAAAGTATTTATGTCAGGATGATTAGCTAATACGGCCCACTGAGTTAGCTCTGGCCTAGTAGAAAATTCGTGAGCTGACAGATCATTGCCCTAGACTTCAGTCATCTTGCCCTTCGAGTGAAGCTGCCTATCGAATGAAGGGGTCAGACCACTTCTAATATCCTATGTGTCCATGAATTTAATTTTGTAATCGTTTTAGATTACTTGTATTTTCATTTTAAAAAGTTAATTCTTACACATGATATAAAAACTCCTCCTTTGTATGCTAAGCATTTCTTAATACAGTCCTTCATGTCAAGTAAGAGAAAAACTAGGCGATTCCTTATATACGCAGATATAGAAATAAAAATGAAGAATGGTGAAGTTAGAACATTTTATAAAAGCAGAGACATTACAGTTATGGTTATCCCAGGCATCCTTGAGCTGTAAATGCGAGTGTTGGTATGAAAGACAAATGTGGTAAAGTTGGCACTCACATGGGAATTTCCTGAAGTCCACACGAAATGAGATTTATTAGAAACCCTATCCACTTTGATTTTTCTCCATCTGACCAATGAACTTGAACCTTTTCCCTTTCTAATTTTTTAGGTATAACACAGATGTCGGTCAGGGGCACCTTGCCTTCTAAACAGATATCATGAGCTAGAAACCACATGCTACATCTTGTGCAAAGTCCAATATTCCCAACAATTCCAAAGAATTCCTGGAGATTTAAATTTTTGGTTGTCTGGCTCCAAAAGCCTACTCCCACGGCATTCATTTGGTTTATGTGTCAGCTTTCCCCTCTTCCCTCTTGGTCTGCTGACTCTGTTCTCATATACACCTCTGCTCTGGAGTGTAGTGCCCATGTACTCTCTCCTCTTTCTCTGCCTTCGCCTTTCCTTCCTTCCAAGCTCCAAATCTTCTCACTATACAGAGCAATGCAGCTCTGTACATCCCTTTCCTATTTTCACTACAGACCCACCACTGCATAGCAAGAGCCGAACACAGAGGCTTCTGATTCTTTTAATAGGACCCGCCCTCCTTAGATAACTATTTGGACTTAAAACAGTATTTTTTCATGCTGGTAAATAACAAAATTTTATTTTAACCAGATTTGATAATTTGCAGTTTGTGGTAATTTAAACAAGGAGCTAGATGAGGGGGTCTGCAAACTTTCTCCACAAAGGGTCCGATAGTAAATGTTTTAAGCTTTGATAGCTGCATATGTTCTCTGTCACAAATACTCAACTCTGCCATTGTAATTGGGAAGCAGCCATAGATAATGTGTAAATGAATGAGGTTGTGTTCCAATAAAATTTTATTTACAAAACAGACCAAAATTATCTGCAATTAAAATCTTTTTAGACGTACTGCCTATTTAAGAATACAGGTTTTTTTCACCCTACAAACTCTAAAAGTGCTTATTCATATAGAGCTATAACTGGCATGTAAATATATTTTTTCTTTGCTTACCCTGTTGCTTTGTGTGAAATGCAAATCATTTCTAAATGTTCATTTAAAAGTAGGGCCTCTCTAAAGTAATATCTCATTCACCCAGTCTGAGTACTCTAAAGGTAATCACATTTTGTTACCTTTAAAAAATGAATTTCTAATGATTTCATTGGTCTTATCTCCAAATAGTATAAATTTGTGAAATTTTCCTGTATATTTTTTGTTTTATTAGTCTATCCTGAATTTACATATTATTTAATGCAAAGCAGGAATCTGTACTATAAAATAATACACAAGACAATGTGGTATTAAAGTGACAGTATGTATTGCCATTTTGCTATGAATGTATGAAAAAGATACTATACCATTTTTTACATTACTGCTTTGAGTTGGTGATCTCCAACCTTTTTGGCCATATATCTGCACAACTTTTTCAGCATGCATCTTCAAAATATGCATCTCGTTTATTTATAAATTATATATAGGAACACTGTAATTAACTAATATTTCAAGGCACGATATACTTAGGGTGAGACTTTTCATTTATCATAGCCTTTAATAACCAAGGTAGTAATAAACTTCTGATGATGTTCTTTCTTTTTTGGCCAAGCTCTTGTCAGATCTGATTAAATTTGTCATTACTTTTTACCTTGTAGTATAGGTGATAGAAAGCTTTTACTAGGAGTAGAAGTATCAGCTCTGTGACTTCCACGTTATTTATGTGAGTTTCTTGCATAAATCTTGCTCATTTTAGGGTGCTTTTAGTTTAAGTGTACAAATTACAATCTGTAAATTGCCTTGGTAGGCCCATCATTGTCTCTTTTAGTGCACTCACAGAGAATGAATGGAGGAGGCAAGCCCCACCCCCTCAGCACTGTGGAAGGCCCTGTCTTCCCTGAGGGCATTTTGAATACTGAGGCAAGATCCTCGGTGGAGCTGGCTGAGGGCACAGCGCCAACCCAGAAGTTAAAGACCAGCTAAGATGCTTTCCTTTTTAAAGAAAATAAATATAAACGGAGGTTCCGATATTTTCTTCCCACATCACAATGTATTGTCTGTGCATCTACATAAACCTCGACACTGATGAGACCAAAGTTGATAAAAATATGGGTTTCTTGTTTAATCTTATGCTCGTATTGCGATTTAGCTTTTCTATGGTTTATTTTGTGTTCTCCCAGCTAGCTTTCAGGACAGAGCTTAGGTAATGTTGCGTCCATTCCTTAGCCCTCTGCGGTTCCGGCAGTGTTTTGCACAGTAGGTGCATTAACAATACAAGCACACATGTTTTGCTCTAAAATGGGCTCGAGGAATATTTAGTAATTATTACTTTATTGTCGGTTTTGCTGAGGATGGGTGACATATATCTTTTAATTTCCTTTTTGATGACCTTTAACACATTGTTTGCTTGGGCTCTCATCAGATTATTGCCCTGTATAGCATCTAAATGAAGTCACACTCTTTAAACCGTATTCTCTAATTTGCAAAGTTAATTTCTTCTTGCTCTCATTCTGCCATCCAAATTAGTCATTCCTCTCAATAAATTGCTACCACTGATTCGTGGAACATTCTTTTGATTGTATCATTTTTATCTCTGGTAAAAGTGTTAATTTTGAGAGTTCAAATCATCTACCATCTGGGAGCACTTTTATATACCTGCATAATAAAGTGGATTGGAAAATCCAAGCCTGTGGGGATTAAAGTGGACAAAAGTGAGTTATTGGTCCATGAAGGGTGCAAGAGTGTGGTGCTGATGCCTTTCAATGATTCATCGATGCCATATTGACAAGATGTCCATAAAAATTCCCCCCATCCTGCCCCCCAACTTCTTTCAGGGAAGTCTCTAGAAATAAAGAGAAATAACTGACAGCCATCCTTTCTCTAGAGAAAGCTGTATCATTCACTTGACTGAACAGAAGAGTGTCCTCAATCCTGGCTGCAAAACCAAGTCCCCAGGGAGCTTTATAGAAATTCTGAGGCCAGTTAAAATTTCTGGAGTGGGACCAGGCATCTGTACTTTTAAGGGCTCCCCAGAAGATTCCATTGCGCAGCCAAGGTTGAGAGTTATAATTGAAGAGGCTAACAAGATGATTAGGTCAATAGAGGAAAAAATAAAAGTGGGAGGCCCAGTAAAGCTGAAGGAACTCAACAGTAGAAAGGAAATTACCCCCATTACAACTTGGAAAATGTGGAGAAAAGATGAAGCAATTTTGTAGCCTCAAGTTGAGATAGTAACATACATCCTCTTCCCTTGACTGCTTATTGATCACACAGTGAAAGTTAAGATGTTGACTGAGAGAACCAAAGATTTACAAATTGATCCAAGAACGTCTGAAGAGCTTTGAGGCTTTTCTTTTTGGAAGAGGGAGACTTATTGACAAACACTTTTAACCTTAGATGACCTTTGGGAACCTTTTTTTGGTAGATGGATATTTCACAAGTTCTCTCATTTAGCCCCAAATACCTGATACCTTATAAGGAAACCTTATGCTGAGAAGGTTTATTTGTTTTTATTTTTTTTCATCTGATCATTATCTTTTTCTTTTAATTAAGTTTATTGGGGTAACATTGGTTAATACAATTATATAATTTTCAGGTGTACAATCTAATTTGACATCTCTATATTCTATTGTGTGTTTACGGCCCAAAGTCCAGTTTCCTTCAGCTACCGTATATTTAATCCCCTTTACCCACTTCACCCACCCCTCCCCTCCTATATTTGACTCCCTTTACCCTGTCTACTTCTCTGCTTCTCCCCCACCCCTTACCCTCTGGTAACCACTAGTCTACAGTCCATGTCCATGAGTTTCTGTTTGTTTGTCCTGTTCATTTGTTGCTTTTAGGTTTATATCCCACATATAAGTGACACATGTGATTTTCAACTTTTTCTGTCTGGCTTATTTTGCTTAGCATGATTATCTCTAGGTCCATCCATGTTGTCACAAATGGCAGTATTTCATCTCATCTTATGGCTGAGTAATATTGCATTGTATATATGTACCACAGCTTCTTTAGCCAATCACCTATCGTAGGACACTTCGTTTGCTTCCATGTCCTAGCCACTGTGAATAATGCTATGAACATCGGTGTGCAAATATCTTTATGGATATGGGTTTTCAAGTCTGTGGGGGTAAATACCCAGTAGAGGGATTGCTGGATTATATGGTAAATCAATTCTTAGTTTTTTGAGGACCCTCCGTATGAGAAGGTTTATTTGGTTTTGGAGGTGAGCCAGAGCTCGTGACCTAACAAAGAAAGATAAAGTGAATCTGTTTTAATCTGTGCCACTCTTTTGATCTTTATCACGTATTGCCTTGCTTGTCGCAGAAAAATGACTATCCATCTTGAGCCAGCCTGTAAGGGCAGAAAGCCTTCCCTCTTCATAGTTCCAGGGTCTGGTGAAACATGTTACACCCAATAAGTATTGATTGAGCATTTGTCAGTGACCCCTGCAAACTCTGCTTTTGTTGTAGGAAGCAGTGCAAGTATTGATTAAGCACTCGGCTGATGTCAATGCAAGGGACAAGAACTGGCAGACCCCCCTCCACGTGGCAGCAGCCAATAAGGCTGTTAAGTGCGCAGAAGTGATCATTCCCCTGCTGAGCAGCGTCAATGTTTCCGACCGAGGCGGGCGTACAGCCTTGCACCATGCCGCTCTGAATGGCCATGTGGAGGTGGGTGTCATCATCGGGAACAGGAACTCTCCCTACAGACCCTCTATTGCTGAGACTTTTAAAGAATGTGTTGATAATATTTGTAACACTGAGCCTTAAGCAACTATATCCATTTTTAAATTTAGAGCCATAGTGAATTGAAAAAGCTGTCACTGCAGTCTTTTTTCTCTGGTACACGTGCCACAGGGTTGGCTGTGATGTCATCTTCCTACTTTGTTTAAACTCCAGACCTCTGACTTGCCTTTAGATTTGATGTTAATTTGGCCCCTCACCTGCAGGTGGTAAGGAGCCCTCACCATTACAGAGTGTACGCTTGATTTCATTGTTGGTTATCTTTCAGATGGTTAATTTACTCTTGGCCAAAGGGGCAAACATCAATGCATTTGATAAGAAGGACCGGCGTGCTCTGCACTGGGCAGCATATATGGGTAAGGATTCCAGGAGTAGAAAGCAAAGTGTAGATAACCTTGATTAAAGAAGCTGTGGGTCTCTCTTTGACCATATAGGTTTTCTCTTGGGCAAGTCTGACTTCTCTTCAGTCAATGTGGGATTCAATTGAATTAAGATTTGGTCCATTTTACTGGCATGCATAGAACACTGTAGTTGGGCAGTTGCTCTGTCAGAGATTTATTTCTCCTACAAAGAAGAGGAAGGAAGGAATCATGGCCTGGACCTCATTGAATGTGTTTCAATCTGGACTGGGAAGCTGCATAAGTTGTGTTATTTTAATTTGTTATGGCAGCAAGATAAGGTGTTTAAAAGGAAAGAGGACTGGCTAGCAAAGCAAGGACATAAATTCAATTTGTCTTTTTATTTATAAATATTTTTGAAAGAAACAAAAAGGAAGGAAGGACAAACAGTCCTTGGCTGCTGTGTAGGTTGAGGTGACCGTCACCATGGATTTTCCTGCTTCTCTACTGCCAACAAAGCTGAGGCTTGCAGTCCTTGCTTCTGCCAGCTCAGGTGGGGGAGATAAAGGAAGAAGTCACATTTCTACATTTTTCACTTTTCACTTTTGTTGGTACAAATACCACTGACAAATGATAAACCTTATGGAATTTACTCTGAATGTTGACCTGTGGGAAATGAAGATCCTTCCTTTGTGTTTCTAATTGGAGAACATCCTGCAATTAAATAAGCAGACAGGATTGTATGAGCACCAAGTTATAAACAACCTGAACTCCCATCCACAGGAGATCGTGTTGGTAAATCATGGAAGATCTACACAATGGGACACTATGCAGTAACTACAGTGATGGTGTTGTTAGTATTTATTAACATAGAAAGGTTTTGTGATATGTTAAGTGAAAACAGATCATAGCACAGTATGAATAATATGTCTCCATTTAAAAAAATCTATACAATAAAAACAATCTGGGATATATTATATACGGAAATGTTAATTGAATATCTCCAGGGGTTGGTGATTGTGGATGGTTTTGATTTTCTTTTAACACCTTTTAGCCTTTTCTGAACCCTTTTAAACAAGCATGCAGGGCTTTAATCACCATAAAAAAAACAATAACATTAATTGTGGGAAGAAAAAGAGATCGGTTTGGGGCAGGGATGAAATAAATTACGTGCTATAGATGGGTCTGAATAAATCTTTGGGCTTAAAAAAACAGAATCTGAAGATTTTGTAACCATTATCATTTTTTAAAGGTTACATGGACTTTTGAGTTGACTGAAGCAGATTGGATGTCTACATGGTACCTATAGGACTGGAGCCAGTGAAAGTTTGCCAGATCGATTATTTAGGCAGAGCACACACTAAGCTAGTGTGAGATGAAACTCAAAAAATCTGGGGTTTCAAGTTTGTTCTTTGCTGATGTGTAGTTAAAACATTTGTGTAGAATTGCTTTAAAGAAGTAGTCATCATTTGTGTGTCATCGGGATACAAATAGAAAAAAATATATAGATGACTATCTTTGGGGAATAAAGGACAAAACTAGGACTAAAGATAGGGACACTTAAGTTTAAGATAGCACCACTAGGAACTGAAAATAATTTTTTCTATATACAAGTCTTGAGGATAAAGAGTCAAATTTGAATAAAACAAGCCGAGGCCAAACTTTCTGTCTCTCTCTTACACACACACACCTCCCTCTCTCACGCTCTTTCTCTCTTTCAAACACACACACACACTCTTTAGACCCAAGAGTCAGTACCCATCTCTACCCTTCAATTATCTTCCGTGTTTAGAAAAATGACCCTGAAGCACTGAACCATCTTTAGTCACAAAATAAAGGTCAAATACATTTATCATATTATATGTTGTGAGATAGGGAACAAAGGAAAATATTCTAGAAAATATGCCAACACGAGTTGAAACTAGAAGGATTTTCTGTTTAGCCAGTAATTTGTGAGAATACTTTTAAGTTGAGCCATACGAAATAGCCATTTTTGTGGGTCAAAAAAAAAAAAAAGTTGAACAGCAGCAATTTCATACGACTTAACAGTAATGTGGAGTTATTCTGATTAATTGTTTTTTTTTCATTAGTTTTTCCAAACCAAATCGTCATTGTAATGCTTTTCAGTGAGGAATGACAATTGGTTTCAAAAGCATTGCTTTCATTTTAGCAAAATTATTTTTAGGCTATGGTACTAACATATTAGCAGGACTTTATGATTATTTATTTGTGAATAGACATCACTTCTACTAGATCTCTTTGAAGTGAAGGCTCACATATGAATCATCTTTTTTCCCCACAGCATTTACATAAAGTCTGATATGTAGTAGGTACTTACTAAATATTTGTTGAGTATTTGTCATGAACCAGCTTTTTATAAATAGCTCAGCAAAATGCTTGTGGCAGTAAAAGCTAATAGTGATAATTTAGGTAGACTGAATCATCAAATTGTCCTACAAAGGTTAATGATGTTTTCTGCTGCTTGCTTTGTAAAGGCCACCTGGACGTTGTGGCCTTGCTCATTAACCATGGTGCAGAAGTGACATGTAAGGATAAGAAGGGTTACACCCCACTGCATGCTGCAGCCTCCAATGGACAGATCAATGTTGTCAAACATCTCCTGAATCTGGGAGTAGAGGTAAGCTATGAGTAATGCATCACCCCACAGTGTATTTGTGGGCTTTCTCTTGTTCTGAAATGAAATCTTGTGTATTTGTGGGTTTTCCTTGTTTGGAAATTAAATCTTGTTTGCATTTTAATTCATCAGGGGGAAAAACCCTCATTTCTATCGTTCTGTGTTTTTGAGTTTACATGGGCAACTAATGAAGGGTGAAGAGGGTATCTACTAAGTAGTGAAAAACCGGAAAGACTACCTTTCTATATCAACATAAATAGAGAAATAGTTAAACATATGTATTATATGTAATCCATATTAACCAGTCATTTTTTTAAAGACTGGCTAAAATTCCTCATCCCACCTACAGAATTTAGCCTTCTAAATTATGGCTTATAAGCAGAAAAGAATGAATGAATGAATAAATGAATGAATGGCAGGGATGAAGAGCAGAAGAGTCCAATGCTGAGCTGGGGATGTCAGCCCAACCCCATTCTCCTTCAGGTAGCAGAACAGGAGCAGTGGTGAGGTTCTGGAACATACTGTCCCTGGAGGAAAGGAAACCAAGTTGCAATTCTGAGATCATGATGGTGAAACCCAGCAGTTGGGGCAGATCTGGGAAAGCAAGAGAGAGCCATGGGCTAAATACCAGGAGAACTCCACGGCCCTGCTATAGAATGAGGCCTTGTGAGGTTTCAGACTGCAGAGCCAAACCCAGAGTGGCTTCCGAGCCCAACTTCTGGGTGTAGGCTCCATAGCACCCCTCTGCGTAACTCTCGCCCCTTTCTCTTCATGTTCACGGCTGAGTTCGGCTGTTTCAGGAGTTTCAGGCTCTTTTCTCCTTCCCTGACTCAATTCTCCTCTGGCATTGCCAGACAGCTTTGCCTTCCACTTGTTATCCCTTCCCTAGCCCCAAAATCTCTCACCACAAGTTGAAACTTCTTTCCTCGTTCACTTTTTGTCACATTCACTTTTTGCTGATCTTCACCTCCAGTGACAAGCATTTCCAGGATGATTACACTGGTGCAAGAGTAAACTCTGAATAATTACATTGACAGATGGATGGATGTTTCCTTTCTTTGGGGAAGCCATTAGGCTTTTTGCGGAAAACGGGCTAAATTGGCTCCAGCGAGTTTAATCATTCCCTTTTGGACTCATTCACAGATCGATGAAATCAACGTCTATGGAAACACAGCACTTCACCTGGCCTGTTACAATGGGCAGGATGCTGTAGTTAATGAGCTGACTGACTACGGTGCTAATGTGAACCAGCCCAACAACAGTGGTTTCACCCCTTTGCATTTTGCTGCTGCCTCCACACATGGTGCTTTGTGTCTTGAGCTGTTAGTAAACAACGGGGCAGATGTTAACATCCAGGTATGACACTCTTAGTCTCTTTCTCAGAGTTAAATACCTTCGCAATAAGCCTCTGTTTGAGCAAAATCAATTGTTGTGAATATGTCACATTTTAACGATTCGTAACTCTGAGGACCTTGACTCGCACAGCCTCATCCTGTATTGGGGTGCTACAGAAGCTTAGCTGTGTTGTTTCTACAAGAGTGGTGGTACCAACTGGAAGGCACTGAGGTTCTAGCCACGTGTCCTTGGTAGCTCACTTAATGTTTCAGAGCAAATACTGAGGCTCAGGGATGTTGACTCGGCCCAGATTCTAATGCTGAGATAAATGTCGACCTGATAAAACAGAACTGCTGAGAATAAAAAGAAAAGCCTAATCTCATGATCTCAGGTCTGTTCCTTACCCTGGCATGGCCCTCCCAGGAGTTTCTCAAATGCCTTCCAACAGTAAACCCAAGACAGTGGCTTTAGTGATGTGACATTGACCTGGCCCTAAAGGTGATCCCTTTATTCAGCAAACTTACCGAGGACTACCTAGTGCTCTCTGTTGGTACTGAGGGAGTACTCCAAGATGAGATGTGATCTCTGCCCTCAAAGAATTTACAATATGGTAAGGAGATAATACACTCAGATAATCAAGAGGAAAAAAGGAATGTGATGAGTGACATGAGAGAGTAATAAAGCAGTGTAAACTATAAGGAGCAATTGTTGACTTGCTTCTTCCTAGGGCATCAAAAATGGAGATTTTTTTTTGAGCTGAGACCCAGAAGATTGGTATCCGTTGAGATGAGGAAGGATAGAGAGAATGCGAGAAAGGGTATTCTTTCTCAGATAGATAGAACAGCATGAGCAAAGGGTTTGGGAGTTCTGGGTAGGAAGAACTCTGGGTAAACTTTAGATAACTAGTCAGCTCACTGTAACATATAACCCAGAGGAACTTACGGACGCAGCCTTCATGATCCTGGTTACATCACTTGAACAATTTAGATTATAGGGGAATATCCTAACCTATACAAGTGTCCTTGTACTCATCCCCAGCTTCTCTTTCCCAAGCACGCAGGAATCTTGAAACATGGTCCAGTGCATTCTGCCTCAGCTTTTAAGAAATTATTTCCAGAATTTAATTTCAAGAATATTGAATCAATCTATTTTCATGACCTTCTCTATTTACTATTAAAATCTTTTTACATTTTTTCTTAATTCCTAATGGTGGGGGAATATGGGACAAATTTCCAGAATAGTAGTTTATTGTGCTTGAATAGAGTATAAACTATATGAAAAAAAGGAGCAAGGAACATACTGTCCCTGGAGGAAAGGAAACCAATATATAGGATAAAGCATGAAGCATAAACAACCATAAACAACCATAAATGGAGAAGAAGAGCACCAGTTTTCAATAAAATATCTACATTATGCAAAGCAAAAAAAAAAAAAGAAAGAATAAAAGAGATAATGAGGATAGGGGCATGGGGACAGCTAACAGAAGGATGAGGCTTTGCCGAAAGAAAATCAATGGAATGTGGTTAAATAGGCGATGGAGGAGTTGAAGACGAGTATAAGAATTGAAATCTGGCTCAGAGAGGTAGTATGGCTTAGTGGTTAAGTGCTCAGTTCTGGGGCAGACTGCCTTGGTTCCAGTCGTTGCCTTGACTTTCAGTAACAATCGCTCTGTCTGTCTCAGTTTATCTGCAACATGAGGGAAACAATGTTATCTTCTTCATGGAACTGTTTGAGGATAAAACAAATTATGTCACAAAAATTTCTTAGAACCGCGTATGCCACAAAAATTACTTAGAACCGTGTATGCCACATGGTAAGCACTCCGTAAATGATGGTTGTTATCAAGAGCGACTCCTGGAGAAAAACTAAGCTTAGGAAGTAAAACGGATGAGTTTAGTTTTTGAGAAGCTGATTTTGAGCCTTTGGTATGCAGCCAGTCTGGGAAAACCAATAGTGGAAAATGGGGTACATTAGCATGGGAGAGCAGTAGAGGATAGAAAAAAAAATTAGGTTGCCTCATTCACTTAGAGGTGATTGATAATTGAAATAGGGAGAAAAGGATGGGATCACCCCAGGAGATAGTACATCACAGCATGAGTCGAGAAAGGGATGGAGGACTCTGGTAACCATTTACTCTTAGGATCAGGAGGAGGAGGAGGAGCCAGAGAAAGGGATGAGAAAAGAAGAGTTAGAGCAGAAATGAAAAAAGAAGAGTTAGAAGAAGGAAATGAGGGGAGTGTAGTATTTTCATGAAGGTGGTAAGCAGGTAGAATCATAAAAGTAAAATAAATGAAGAGAATTTCAGAGTTCTAGGTCTTGTAAGCAGAGACCAATCAAAAGTCCTAAGTAGAGGTAAGATGAAGGTCTGTCAGGGCATTGAAGAGACTAAGGAAGTCATCATGTGTTGAAGTCAGAGAGGATAGTGGTGAGAGGCAGTAGGCTAACAGGTGGCCAAATCCTCAATATCCCTAGACTTGTGGATACCTGTTTTCCCATCCTGGTGTCTGAGGGACATCCTTGGAGCCTCCAAAGAAAGAAGAATGATTGGAATTGCTTTCTTTACCAACCTCCATTTAGTTAATTGACAGGGTTGTCCATTACCTCTGTAAAACATGCTGACCGATGCTCTCAGTGTGCCTGATACCCAGGTTGGAAGGCCACTTTCTGATGCACTTACCTACTTCTCCCAGTTAATTTATTAGTGATCAGTTCAGATTGGATTAGAGGTGTCAGCTACATATGGTGCGTTGGTTTTTGATACCCTTCTATTCACCATAAAATGGACCTGGAAAGCTTAGTTATTTAATTTTAATATTCGACTTTTCCTGTGGTCTGGTAATCATCAGTAGAATATAAGAAGTACCATTTAAAAAACCTGAGACTTGGGTTTATGTTTTCTCCAATCTGAGTAAATGGGTATCGAATGAAATCTAGCCTTTTCCCTCAGTCTTCCTTCTTCTACTCTGTCTACATCCTCTGATTTCCTAATTCTCCTGAATCCTCCTTAGTAAGGCCTCTGGATACGTGGATCATCTAACATTTCCATAAAGCTGTTCTGTCTGGCTCTGGAGATGGATTTTTAATTGAAGTTGTTATCTCTCTGTACCACATTGCTCCTTGGATTTTGAAAGTGTTTGTAGATTGCAAAAGAATTTATATTTGTTTAGATTTTTCAGAGTTTGAGGGAAATCGCATATTGAAATATAGCCAATAACCACCACGTGTTCATTTTGTTTTCCTCTACGCTCACAAAACACTAGAAGCGATGTCTTCATGGGCAGTTACAAGATAATTGAGAGAGGAAGAAGGATATGCGTCCTGCATGCACTTTACAATTCCTCATTTTGCTTAGACTGACTTGGCCCTATCTTTGACTTTGTAATATTAGTTTACTTGTGATAAAATAATAAAGACACGCTACTTTATACAATAATCCATTGAAGATTCATTTGTATTTTATAAATAAGAAGAACATGGGAAAATATAAAATGATTTTTCTTCTCCATTACAGACCACATTGTAATTTCTATAGCATCTTAAAGTTCTTTTGGGAAGCATTCAAAGTAAGTGTCAAAGAAGACACTAAACACTAAATGCATACTGGATACAACTTAGAAAGCTAGTTTTGAAATTACCATTGCCAGGTTGCCTACCTCCTGGTCACTAACATTTAGTATGCCCATGATCTTAATTTTTTTTTGTCAGCGGGCCATTAGATCATTTAGCCCTAAGAGACTGTATTTGAAGCCCCTCACACATGTGCTGAAGTGGACCAGCTCACTCCTTTGTATGTACCAGGACCGAATTATATACTGGATTGCATGGCAGAGGCTAAAGGTGAGAACTGGAATAGGAAGAGAAAGAGGTGATAGGGACATGGCACTTGGAACTTCGGAGAAGTGAGGAAAGAAGAGGAATGAAATGGCCGAGCCAACCACGTACCATCTCCGGCCATTAGAATCATTAAAAAAAAAAAAAAAAAGGACTATGTTGTATCCTTTACAAACCAGAATTTTATATTTCTCTTCCACTGAATTAGGAAATCTTTTGGGGTTTGTGACTGTATCTGTCCATCCCCCACACTCTAGGTGACCTTATTTTTTTCTTATGGAGGCTTTATTGCCGTCTAGCAGGGCCTGAGCTGCCTGACTCCAGGACACATCATGCCATAGGGAACACAATGCCTTCTAGTTTCTGGGGAGTAACAGTGTCTGTAAGTTTAGGGAAGGTTTGTGGGATTTTGGAGGATGAGGAAAGAAGGCACCAGGAGTAGGAAAAGAATGAATGGATTTCCAAGGAAAATGGTGGTCAAGAAAATTGAAACACTCCTTTATGTTAAGGATTAATCTTCCTTGGATGATGTCGAATTCTGCCCTGATAGAGTACTAATATTTGTCATAAAATATTATTAATCCTCATTAGGTTTCCTTCATGACTTAATGCTGAACCATGAATCAATAGATCTTCTTGCTTAATTAAATAAATCCTCAAAATAACAAAATTCTCCAAGCCCTAAATCTGATGGGATATTCATCTAGAAATTAGAAGGAGAGTAGAAATTAAGAAAAAACATATAGAAGTAAAGCTACAAATAAATGGGGAATTGAACATATCCTGTCCTTTGAGAATGTAAGGAATATTTGATCTTTGTCTGAAGTTCTCAGAACGGAAGCAGCAACGGCAAGTCCCCTTGTGTGAAAAATTTCTCAGGCGGCTGTGAAACTCATTACGATCACCGGTGTCAATCAGAATATTCTGAGTTCTAACTTGTAAAGGCTAAGTAAAAAGTATTATCCTTTTCAAAATAGTCATGAGGATGTAAAGTACAGCGTAAAGAATATAGTTTATAATATTGTAATAATGTATAAACTAATAATATAGTTTATAATATTGTATAGTGTCAGGTGGATACTAGACTAATCAGGGGGATCACTTCATAAATTTTATAAATGTCTAACCACTATGCTGTACACCTGAAACTAACATAAAATAATATCGAGCATCAACTCTAATTGAAAAATTTAAAAAGTATATTTTTGATCTTTATTGCTCAATGGCTTTTTGAAATAATGCGTTTCTTTTACATCCACACCATAGAAACAAAGCTTCTTCCAAATGACTGCCATGGTACTCTTAATGCTTCCTGTCCCCATCTCCTCCACCTCCTGCCACCCATATCCCAATGAGAAAAAATATCAGCCAAGGCCTGGACTCGGTGGTAGAGGCAAAGATCTGTAAGGATAGATCTGAAGCAAGCATCACCACTGACCATAAAGTCGCCCTTCGAATTTTACCTAACTCTGGTCATCTCTATTTATTTGTCCCTTTACCAAAGGCACAAACACTCCAAAGGAGCAAAAGGGTGTGATTCTTGCTGTGCCTGCCATGGGACCAACTTTGTAAACTACACACCGTAGAAACCGTCACTTCTGCTTTGGCTCCCTGGCTACAATGCGATGACCACCAGGTTGGTGGTTGCTCCTTGAGGAAGCCTTTAAACTATTTTCTAGGCAGAGAAGTACTTAGTTAAATATTTATAAAAATAACGTCTACCGGAATATTTATGGCTCTCTATATATTTAACTAAATGCTAATTGGCTATGTTTTCGTATTAAAATGAAGAGAAAATATTGGAGCAAAATTTAAAGAAATAGCACCACCTAGGGACAAGTTAATGTCAACTCTGCTATTTCTGTTTTCTCGCTTCAGAGTCTTGAACTGTC
The DNA here is from genome assembly GCF_000151845.1 of Pteropus vampyrus. Lineage (NCBI taxonomy): Eukaryota > Metazoa > Chordata > Mammalia > Chiroptera > Pteropodidae > Pteropus > Pteropus vampyrus. Next base: position 4,620,368 of record NW_011888927.1, read on the forward strand.
ATCACATTTTTATTGGAGGGGATATGTTTTAAATCCTTATTCCTAAGTATTTTCCAGAGTTTCAGTCCTGTGAACTGTCTACAGTTCTGACAACCAAGATCCAGGCTCTGGAATCAGATTGCTTTTGGGAGCTCTTCTCACTGTATGTCTCATAGTCACTGATGGCATCTTATCCTCATTATCTTGATTGCTGCTTTTCCTCTAAAACTATCATTTCAGTAAAACCTCAAGTTTACTTTCATCTTTCTTTCTCAATCGTTTCTGATTCAGATTATAATTATATAAGATAAATTGTTTATTAAATAAACCTATTATTTCTCCTTTTCCTCCCCCCAATCTACCTGAGAGCCTTTCACTATAAAGATTATTTTTTCAATCAAGATGCAGTTACTGCTTTGATGAACTCTTCTTTTGATACAGACTGTGCAAAACTTCTTTCTTCCTTCTAGGGAATAGACTTACATAATAAAAACTCTTCTGTTAAAACCTTGTGGTTTTATAATCTCTTTCAGCCCACAGTCTAAAGCAGTGTGCTGTGCAAGTTACAAATGGGACTCCCTTTATCACATTTCTGATTCAGTATGCCTGGGTTCGGGTACAAAATTCACATTTCCAACAAGAACCTTGGGTGATTTAGGTGCAGGTAGTCCTTGGTTCACTCAGAGAAACACTTCTTTAAATAATTATTTGTTTTCCACTGTGGAATTTTTAAAATAGAGTCATTTTAAAGCACAAGTATATGGATTATCATACAAAAATGAACTTGCATTTTCGAAACCTCATATTTTAACCTCAGACTTAAAATGTTTCTCCTGAGACTTAGAGAAATAACAATTACATAGTTGGAGTTTTTTTTTTTACACAATATTTGAATGAAGGAATACATTCTCCTTTGGTCTAAAATAACAGTAATATTTTCTTTTGGGTAGTACTATTTTAAGAAGAAATTCTGTAAATGACCATTTCTTAATTAAATGTGTAGAACTTTGGTATTTGTATAATGATGATCAGTATATAGATTCTGTACATTTTTCACTTTTTGGGTTAATCCGTGTCAAGAGTTCCATCATTTATATCTTGAATGATAAAGAGATGTATAAATTCAGCATACACTTCCAGATGATTATTAAAATGGCAATTTGCTAAATAGTTGTATGCCTTAATCCTATGATTTCTGATGAGTTAAGTGAAGCAAGTGTTTCTCTTGTAACAATCAGGTGTTGTCTTCCTATGAAATTAGAATTGGGAATGATGGAGGATTCCAGGTCAGTTTTGAGAGTTACAGTGATTTATAGCAGTTTGGTCTACTTCAGGTCCAACAGGGCCAAGCAAGTTAGCACATCATTTGTCTTTTTTCATGTACTGTAGACAAAAGTTGGGGGAAGAAATACCTGGGAGGAAAATTCCTTCATCAGTAGATCACAAGAGATAAAAAAAAAAAAAAACATTTCGGGTAACCTTTTCAGTTTGAAACAAGGTAGTTTAAAAATTGTTAGTATAACTAGAAATTTTGTATTTCTTCTCTAAGATATTCACTTCTCTAAAAGTCTTTCAAATATGATGTTATGCAGTAACCTGATATATAACATATATTTTATCTTTTGCATTCAAAATTATCTTTTACCTCTTATAATGTTTTTATCATACTTAAAAAAAATTTTAGTTGATGTTTTCAGGGCATTGCCAGCAAAATCCATAGGGATGTCTCAGATTGATATCACTGCTCCATTGTTTCTCTTCCCTTGTTTTTTAGAGTAAAGATGGCAAAAGTCCACTGCACATGACAGCTGTCCACGGAAGGTTCACACGGTCACAAACTCTCATTCAGAATGGTAAGAGAGATTCATCCACAGTGTCATTATTTGAACAGCTTTCTGCTATAACTGAGTTTGGCTTTCAGGCATCTGAACATGAAAGATGATGTTCTATTTTGAGTTTATTAAGCTCAGATTTACAGGTTCCTTTGATATACTTTGCTAAAAGTTCTTTATCAGACATCCCATCCAGCTTAGGAGTGAGAACATAAAGCCACTGAATTTCACAGTCAATTCCCAGTGAAAGAACATATGAGTTTTGAAATGGGAAACGATATACATACTTATATAGGCTAAAAATCCTACACTTTTCACTCTGAAACTGATGCAAATAAGCATCATACATTTTCTAGCAAGAATTCTGAATTATTTTTAAATTTTAGTATTCACCATAGTTCCCTAAGTTAAAACTTATTGAGCTACTTAGGTAATGGTAGGAAAAATGGTGACTCAGAAGAAAAGCAGGTAAGTACATAATTTAAAGGATCATAAAATCATAGGCTTGAGAGAGACCTTGGAACATCATATCATAATCTAGTAATTTTCCAAGTTTACAACAGTACTTGAACCAATGGGTTGTCACTGCAGCCAAAGTACTAGGGACTGTCAGTTCACGTCATGGTTCATGCTACTATTGTGGGGCATAGCTGGCATCTGTGAGTAGACTGACCTTGACAACACAACTTCTGTTATCTTGGTAAATCTCAGAGACAATTAAAAAAAAAAACAGGTTTAGTCCAGATTTTATGCTGGCCTTCTAGGTGCATTAGCAGTTCTTAAACTATCTTTAGTTGACCCACATTTCTACTTCTCAAAATTCTGGCATTATTCAGTTTTCTTAGACTTGTTTTTTCTCATCTATAAGGATTTTGAATGACATACACTTGTATTGGTACTAAGTTATGTCCTAGGCACCCAGGTCATAAAACCAGTTATTTGACATTTGGATGGAAGACCAGCCAGTGAAATTATGCTTAGAAAGCAAAATATCTGCAGCAAAGCAGAGGAAATTTATAAGCATTTCAATGAAACTGTACAGGAGAGAAAACCCTAACAAGTTTCTGGTGAGACAAGGAAGGTAAACTGAAAATTAACTGCACGACACTCATTATTTTTAATTTGAAATATGTAGTATACCTTTGACATTCACTTTATTGAAAGGGCTACATAATTGGTTTATTTTACTCAATGAGAACAAGGGGAGGTGGAGCACCTCCTAGTGTCTCTCTTTTGTACAGCTTCCTCATCCCATTGTATTTCTCAGTTCCTGCATTTTTCAGAAACTATGTCCACTATCTTTAAAATAAACAAAACCAGAGAGATATTTGGTATCCATTATTAAAAATTTAATGTGAATTCAATCAGTGGACCTTAGCTCTGCGGCATAAAAGGCTTTGTTCCCTGTTAAAGCAATTTCAAGCACCAGTGATCAGATCAGAGAGAGCAATTTTTCACCTTGTAAGCACCGCCTTCCTACAGGCCCATCCCTGTGGGCCAGACCATACTGGCCATCTCCTTTGAATCACGGCCATGACCCATCTCTCCTCTGTTATTCTAGTGTGCTTACAACAGTCCTGGGGGCGCTGATAGTTGCTCTGACTTCTCCAAAAGCCATCCCTGTGGGTCTGAAGAGTTCTATGCCCTCTCCATTCTTGCTAGACTTTTGAGTTGGAACAAGGCCCAAAAGAGAATCTATCCCTTGTCCTCTGTGATCAAGAAGCTTTGTTTCAGAGCCTGTCTCATTCTTGGCTGGCCTGACATCTTGCTTGTTGATTGGATTGGGTCCAAGGGCCTCAAATGATGGAGATGCAGTCCTTATATAGCTCATTATATATAACGATGAAGCTAACACTGGTCGAATGTTCACACTGTGCCAGGCACTTGGCTAAGCATTCCACACAAATATTTTCAACCACCCCATGAGAAGGACATACTATTATATCTCCATGTCAAAGATGAAAAAACTTAGGGAGAGAGGTTGTGAACTTTGTCAGGATAGATGGCAGGTATGTTAAGGCACAGAGATTGGAACTCAGGCAGTCTGTCATCAGAGACTGAACTTTGAACTGCTGTACTTATAAATGTGTTTTCTGGATGAACAATGACACATTAAAAATTATTTTTAACTTGAATTCTGTTTACTCCAGTAGTCACTTGTATTTGGAATAGAGCTAATCCTGTAAAAGAATGATTTGGCATTCTCTTCTCTCAGATGAGAATTCTTTGCATTTATCACACATGTGAGAACTGTGAGTTCTTCTATTTGACATTTTTAAAAACGTCTTTAGGGAGAAGAATAGGAAGCTCTTTCTTTCCTCTTCTCTGTTGGCTTCCTTCTGGGAAAAATCCAGAGGCTCCCGTGGGGCCTGCTGTCCATCCTCCAGAGTGGGTCAATGCACAACAGGACCCAGACTGCCTGTCCCACGTGAGGAGAGCAGTTGGCTCCAACCAAGTGAACAGGCTACTGAGGGACATTCTTTGTGTTTATTTGTTTTGTTAAATCTCTCTGGTGTTTGGACTTTGTATGGCATTTCTGCTTCTCTGACCGCTCTCCAGCCAGGGTAATTATTTCCTCATAATAACTTTGTTTTTCTTTTCCAGAATCACTCAGCGTTGGTAAGACAATCATTTAAAAAAAAAAAAAACCTCCTTAATTTTTTTAGTTAGTAAGCAAAGACTGCCTCTGCCATTCGGTCACATTGTGTGTTGTCTGAAACTGTATTGTCACACTCAGAGAGGGAGAGAACTGAACGGAGATACAATATGTATCGAGGCATTTGATCCGCACCATTTGCACTAGGCAGTTGCTCAGATGCTGTCTTGTAGGTTACAAAAGTTCGAAATCATGTTTTCTTCAAAAAGCTTTATAAATAAATAGAATTTGAAAAGGAAGAGTCAAGTGATAGGTTAGGATGATTCATTGTGAGATTTTTGACCTTTTGGCTCACAGTTCTTCTAAGGTAACTTAATAGATGACCATTCTTTGTGCAATGAAAAATTAATTTCAGATGAATGCTTAGACAATACTTCATAAATTATCCCTTATAACATGCTTTGCATACTTATAAACTCACAAATATTTATTTTCCTCACTAATTGTCAATGATAGAATACCAATATTTAACCTGCAACCTTTAAATGAATAGTAAAGATATTTACTTTGCATTCCAAGTAAAACTTAAGATTTTCAGGCAAAAATGCAAAGGTTTGGAGAGTAACTAAAATAGAAATTCATTCATCTACGGGCCCTACTTTAATGTAAAATATATTTCTGAATACACAGTCTCTCTTTTATTTTTCCCCTAGGTTATGATGTTTTTCTGAAATTATTTTAAATGACAATAAAAGTGTATGTGGAAGTTATCTATATTTTTACAGTTTTAACTTGACTTATTAAATGATAGTACAACAAGAAGAAACTATTGACTCAGCCCCTCTTTTTCACCCTTTTCAATGTTTTTCCCTCTTCCCTTTCCTTACCCAATTTTTGGCATATTTGAGGCTGGTAAACATGGAGGCCCTCACATTTGTTAAGAAAGGTTTGGTGGCTCTTGTCTGAGAAGGATGTGGAGTAAGGTAGTGTGTGTCCAGGGCTAAGCCTTCTCTGAGGTTTAGGGATCTGCCTCTCACATCTCCCTAGATCTACTCCATGGGCCAACTTTTTAGTCTGACCACTGTGGGGAATTCTTAGATAGGTACATGTACTCCAGATTGCTCAGTGGTATCCATGGAAACTAGGTGGCTGCCTGTCCCCAAGGCTACCATCAAGTCATAACAATGATCAGTTTGGATGCTTCTAAATTCAGATCATAATGAACTATATCTTTTAAGTCCCTAGAAGATCACAATAACTAATTTTATTTTATTATTTTTTCCTGATTATAAAATTAGCACATGCTCATTGTTGAATAAAATTAAATTGTTAAAGAGATCCCCCATGATCCCCACCAATGTCTCTCCAACTCCATTCCAAGAATTTCAATTGATAATTTTGTGAAATTTCCAGATTTTTCTTTATATTTAAGAATGTATATAAACATAATATAAAGATATGTAATTATTACTTTTATTTTTACATAAACAATTATAGTCTATTTATTTGAACAACTGGTTTTAAAAACAACTACTATACCACAGAAAGAATAATTTGAGGAAAGACCAGCATTTGTATTCAAGTTGCCATTTATATTTCTCTGTCACAATCAAAGTTAAAAAGGGATTACCTTTTTATAAACAGCTATTAAGCTGCAAATCCAAAATGTGCAAATTTATTGACAGTAGACCGATTTTTCAAGTTAAACTCTACATGTAGATGTCTTGGCTGTAAAGCATCTTAAGCCATGTGTATGTAAGTATACGTGCCAATTGCAGTTTTTGAAGCATTTGCCCCTTCTACAAAGTCCACCCATATTTGGTAATTGTTTCATTTTGTAGCAAAGCTTCTTATTCATTAACTTTATGTTACCAATATACCAGCCAGAAAAAATATTATTTGCTGAAAAATAAATCTTAGGGAGCTGGTGGTCATAATGACCAATAATAGAATTCATTAGAATGAAGGACCATACAACATATTACTGTGAAGTTTATATAATGGTCCTATTATAAGAGACAGTGTCTTGGTCTGGAAGTTAATGCTCTTTCCCCAGATCCAAGAAGACTCAATGGCTTCCTTTTGGCGTAGTATTTAAATATACTGCTAATGGGAGTACAAATGGGCACAGCTTTTCTCAAAAGCAATTTGCCAGTGTTTATCAAGGGTCTTAAAATATTCATACTTTTGGTCTATTCCTTCTACTTCTAAAAATGTTGCTGAAGGAAATCATCTTAAAAGTAGGTAAATTATTAATAAATATGTTTATTCTTGTTTTCTTAATTACTATTTCTTGGGAATAGTAATGCCTAGTAATTAGGGACTTTCTAAGTAAATTCTCTAAATACTGATATCATATAGCCATTCAGTTACATTAATGAAACAAATTAATGACATGGGAAGTGTTTGTGATATAATATTCAAGGAGAAAGCACGATGCAAAACCCCTTCTGCGCTATGATCTCAACCATGGAAGATTTCCATGCGTACACACACCCTCAACTAGAAGGAAATTTTCCAGGATATTAATATTGACTATCTTGGATAATCAGTGAATTTATTAATGACTTCTGTTTTCTTCTTTGTGTTTCATTGCATTTTCTAAATTTTCTACAAAGAGAAAATTACTTTCTTCATGAGAAATAAGTTATTTAAAACAAATGTACGATATCTTTCTAGATCATCTAAGCCATTCATATAATGTTTATATTTCTCAGGATTTTATTTTATTTTTTTATTCTGGCATATATAGATGTGTGTATATAGTTTTGATATACAAACTAAGCATTATAATATTAGTATATCTTATAATGGTATATTTTAGTTTTAAAATACTAGCTTTCTTTAGTTCAATATAATTGATAATAAGAATAAAGTTCAAGATTTGAGGGAAATACGTAGAATATTTTGTAAAACAAAATTTTCTAATGAGACCTACTCTAAAATACTTGACATCTAAGAAAATGATCTGCAATTTAGTAATTTTCTGCTTTCTATAATGATACAGAGATTTGTTTCTGAACAGTATAGCCAGGAAATAGAACCTCAAAATAGCTTACATTCTGTGCCCTATGTAGTGAGTGTTCTTTACTTAAAGTTGAAGTGCGTATTGGCTCACATAAGCACAAGTACGTACTATGTATTTTTTTTCTCCCTGGTGTGCTTCCCTCTACTTCCTTACCTTTTCCTGTAGCTTTCTTCAGGCCCTTCCTTTTAAATCAAAAAATAATTCACATACCATAAAAGTCACCATTTAAAAGTATAGAATTCAGTGGATTTTAGTATTTTCACAAGGTTTTACAACCATGCTATTATTAATTCCAGACAGTTTTACAACCATCCCATTACCCAATTCCAGATTATTTCATCACCCTGAAAAGAAACCTCATACCCATTAGCAGTCACTCCTCATCTCTCCTACTTCTTGATTCTTCCTTACGTATTGATTTTCAAGGGCTCTTAAAATATTCGAGAGTTTTCCCACTTATCAGTCATACATGTTGCAAATATTTTCAAGTGACTATTTCTTTATTGCAGGGTGTGAGGAAAGCTTTTCTAACTATAACTGAAATTCTAAGTACAATAAAAGAAAACAGTGATACATTACCTCCCCAAAAAAATTCTTTTTAGGGTAGAACACTAAAGACAAATGAAAAATCTAGGGGGAAAGTATTTGAAATAAGTATTACTGATAAATGGGTGATCTCCCAAATGTTTTATGAGCCCTTGAAAATCAAAGAATAAAAGACCACACACTCACACACACATGCACACACACACACTTAGAAAAATAAGCAAAAGTCATGATAAATAGTTCATAGAAAAAGATAAACAAATGGTCCTTCAACATATGAAAAGATGCTCAACTTTATTAATAAGAGACATTCAAGTGAGAACTATCACAAGATGCCAGATCTCACCCATCAGATGGCAGATACTCAAAAGCTTGACAAGATTATGGGGAAAAGGCAGACTCCTAGATTGCTGCTGTATTTGCAAAATTACACAGTGTCTAAAGAGGGAAATTTGGTAAAATCTTACAAAACCACATATTCATTTGACCTAGAAATCCCCTTCCTAGGAATTTACCCTGAAGATAACACCCAATAAATATGAAACAACATACACATGAGGTTATTCACTGTAGCATTGCTGATAAATATTATTACAACTTAAATCCTCATCCATACTGGTCTGTTGCACTTAACTAGTACATCCATGCAATGGAAAACAATAAAGCTGTACAAAAATGAAAAAGATCTCCAAGAAGTGATCTCTGAGAGTGAATTCCAGGATATATTGTTAAGTGAAAAAAATAAAATAAAACAAGAGGTAAAAGATTCCATGTGCATATTTTTGCAGAGAAACATAAATCAAAACTAATGAAAATGATTACTATAGGATGTTGAGGATGAGTGGAAGGGATAGAAATGAGAGCGAAGCATTTAAAAATCAAATTTTGAGTTTTGAAACATATAAATGTTCTACATATTAATAAGATAAAATTAAATCAAAGCCCAGTAAAAAATTTGAAAACAAACAGAATAAAATCAACCTAACTATGTGTCAAATTGGTAATATAAACACACAGAATAAAGAATTTGGGTAACTTTTGAACAAAATACTCCCTGTATATTCTAAAATTATTGTGGGAAAGTTTGTCGGGAAATAGGATATTTATACAGTCTCAGCATCACCCCACAAATTGCTTGTTAATTACAAAGGGGCGAAGACAGCTTTGCTATAGAGAGTGCTGGCAGGCATCACCTTAACCAAGTAATCAAACCTCTTTTTTATTGTGGTAAAATATACATAACATGAAATTTACCATTTTAACTATTTTTAAGTGTATGATCCAGTGGCAATAAGTACATTCACACTGTTGCTCAAAATTTGCATCATGTATTAATAGGATAAGTTGACCTTGAGTATATACCAAGGAGATGAAGTAGGAAGTGCACATCGGCTCTGGGTTATTCTTGCCAAAGTGTTAAGCCTGCATCTAGGAATGAGGAATGATCAGGCAACTTCAGAATGCATGGCATTCTGCATGACTCCTGTCTTGGCCTCCAAAAATATCAATGACACAAGAGACTATTAAGTAAATAGGAAAAAGATTGTTTTAGATTAAAGGAAACTAAAGAGACATGACAACTAAATGCTAACAGAATCTTTGATTAGATCCTGAATTGAAAAAAAAAAGCTATAAAGCACATTTTTGAGACAATTGGAGAAAAATGGAATATGCACTGTATTACCTAAATTTATTATATCAATTTTAATTTTCTTGGGTGTCGTGATGAAATTATGGTTATGTGGGAGAGTGTCTTTGTTCTTAGGGGTGAAAGTCATGACGTCTAAGCTTTTTAAAAATGTTTGCTCAAATACATGAATAAATAGACTAATTATATTTACATACATATGGAAAGGAGAGAAAGAAATGTAGTAAAATTACAAGTTGGGGAAAAATAAGGCAAAAAATACAATAGATGAAAATACTACCTTATTGTGGACAATGGATGATTGATGTGGACTATGGATAATTTTTATAAATACAGAATTTTCATTTCATAGTTTATGCTTTTACTCACTGTATTTTAAACTAGATAATAAAACTACTTAAAATATTTTTCTGAACTCTCTATTCCTTTTGGTTCTTATGCTATAGTATAAGGTTTACATAAGTCTTTAATTCAGCAGGTAAAATTAAAATTGATTACATCTTCAGAATTACATTTTATGGAATTTGATTATATGTTCCTTAAGAGCAGGAATCTAGTTGTAAGATTTTAGATTCTTAAATAAGACAATATGAAAAGATTTTTCAAAAGCATTTCTAGTAGACTTCCCTCTGTGCAGATTTAATAATACTCCTACTTCAGATGGTGACTTGTCCCCTTGACAAGCATTCTTCTACTTAAGAGCAGAGATGCATGCAGAGTGGAAAAGAAATCAACATTGATCAACATGAATGAGTAGCATAGAATGTAGTATCTGAATCAACCTGAATCCTTATGTCATCCTGTATTAAAAAATGTCTTCCAGGAGGTGAAATCGACTGTGTGGATAAAGATGGCAACACTCCTCTCCATGTGGCTGCAAGATACGGTCATGAGCTTTTGATTAACACCCTCATAACGAGTGGAGCTGACACAGCCAAGTAGGTTACTGCAAAAATACGGTGGAATAATTGCCACATGTGGGAATACTACCAAGGGGATTCTGCCATGCAGTAGACCGTTCTCATTTATCCAGGTTAAGGTGGCTCTGTAACATTAGGCTAAACACAAATTAAATTTGAACTAAATTAAGTGACTTTTAATGACAGATGCAAGGAAGAACCAATTTTATTTTTCAGCTTCCTCAGAAAGAGGCCAAGTCCAGTGATTTTAATTAAGGAGACTTGAACTTTATTCCTAATTCTGCTTTCTAATATTCTGTTCTTTCTTGTGTTCAATGTAAGTTAAGCAGGAAAAATAAAACATAAGTGGGCAAATTCAGAATTTATTCAGGTTGCCTGCTTAATTTTAATATATAATTATAGGCTACAATCGAGTAAATATGCTTCATTTTACACTTCGACAAGAATATATAAAATCTCTGTACAGTCTGTCACAATGTGGGGTACTTTGGGAAATTTCAGACCTAAGTTACCTGTTCGGTGCCTTCAAGGAGGTCACAATTGTGTTGGAGGCTCAAGGCCTTCTTAAGACACAGAACCATGCAAGATAGTATATAATAAAGTTCTAAATGAAATAGGACTTAAGGGGCAAAATGTTTGGTATAGACAATATATGTCACAGAGTGTGGCTAGGAAGGAGAGAACTCGCAGGAGGCCAAAGTTTTCAGAAAAGCCTTCAAGGAGAAGTGAGTTTTAAGTGGGCTTTGGAGAACGAGAATTATTTGAGTAAAGCAGAGGGCGGTGGAAATCCTAAGAGGTGAGGGAAGCAGGAACAAAATGTGAAGAGAGTACAATTCTGAGAAGAGCTTAGCCTGATAGAGCAGAGGGTGTGGGATGGTGCCATGCTCTACCCAGAGTCAGTATCAGGTCACCAGGTGAGAGCCCAGGGTTTCACGGGCACTACCTAGGCTCCAATCCACGCCACCTTGCTTGTGAACTGTGTGACCTTGAGCCCACTGCTCAATATCTCTGTGCTTTGGTTTCATCACTTGAAAAATGGGAATAATAATAGTACTTACCCATAGGTTCGTTATGAAGATTAAAGGACTTAATGACTAGTAAAGCTCTCTAGTATTGGTTAAGATCTGTATGAGTATGAGTTATATAAATACACCTGCTAAGGTTTTTAAACAAGATAATCCACATTAAAAGCTCTTTGAACAATGCCTAGCACATAGTAAGCTATCAGTAAATGTTAACTATTATTTTATTACCTAGTGAATGAATGAAGGCCTTGAATTCCTGGAAAAAGAGTTTAGCCTTGATCACAGACTATGGGTAACAATAATTAGATTTTCAGGAGAAGAACAATATGAGGGCAGTGTAGGAATTTTATTTTATTTGCCAATTTTGTACAACGGGATTGAAGAATTGCTTGAGAATAAGCCAAAATTTAAATAGTCCAGGAAGGTGTGGTGGGTGTCAGTGACCTTGTGGGATCCCAGTCTAGTGGTGAGATAAGACCAAGAGCAAATGACTGCAGTTTTACGAGGTTTGCTATGATAGAGGTTTGGACCAGGCCGTGAGAACAGTTAGGGAAACACCGAGTCTCTGGGTTTTGCAGAAGAGGTGACATTTCAGCAAAAGGAAGGATAGATAGGAGTTTGCCAGGTAGACAGAATTGTATGAGGTTAAAAGATAGAGGGGAAAGTAAGGAAGGATATGGCAAGAAGAGGGACAGTATTTACAAAGCACAAACATGTGAATTGTTGAAAGCAGATTCCTAAGGCTGGATTAGATGATGTGAGCAAGGGAGTAGAAAGAAATGAGGTGGAAAGGCAGGAAGAGTCACGTCTTGAAAGATCTTGCATGTCCTGCTAAGGAGTTGGATTCTATTCCGAGGCATTAAGAAGCTGTTCAAGAATTATAAATGGGTGCAGAGTAGGTCATGTCTAATGATCCCATTTCTGTAAAAGATCACTCTGACAGCAGGCCAGACATATTGGAGGTGGTCCAGACTAGAAACACCTGGCAGCCTCTTGCAAATGCCCAGAGAAGAAAAGATGAGGGCTCGAGCTTAGGACATGGCTGAGAGTGGACAGAGGAGAAACGTGCTGACAAATAGTAAGAGCAGTGGATGTCTCCTTTCAGAAGAGAAAGTTTCTGCTTCAAGCCAAAAGACCTTATTGACTGGAATGTTGAAGCTAAAAGCAGCAGCTCATTTTGTAGGAACAGCCGTTTACTAGGATCTTATCAGATTCTAAAGTTCCCAACCAGATAATGGCTACCCAAAGCCTGAGATCATAAACGCTCAGTGTTTATTAAGCAGAAGGAAAATATCTAGGCACAGACCAGCTTCACCTGTGACGTGTTAATATTTTCAGTGGTATTTTTCTTTCAACTCTTGGTTACTTGGGGAATTTTAGCCAAACAACCATGAATTTCTGATTTTCTTTCAGATTTGAATCTGAGGGATAAAGATAAACTGGGCCCAATACTTAAAATTTACAAGAAATGTGTTTAACTCAATAAGTACAAAGTTTCTTTCTTCATAATTATTTTGCCTTCAGCTTATGTAAATAGCACCATGTGGCATTTGCACCAGTGCCTTAGAAATGGCATCGTTGTTCAAGTAGCCTTTTTTCACCATTGTCTGTGCTGTGTGTCCTGGGAACACCAAGTAGGTAAACATTGTCCCAGCCTCAAAGAGCCACATTTGGGAATAAGAACGCTCCCTTCAGTAACAGTGGTTCATTGGGCAGCGTGTTGTGTGTGTGTGTGTGTGTGTGTGTGTGTGTGTGTGTGTGTGTGTGTGTGTGTGTGTGTGTGTGGTGTATGGGAAAGGAAATCACCTGAGGGGAAATACCAAAATGAGGGGGAGGAAAGTTGGAGAAGATTAATCTTATTAAAGGCCCCAGAAAATCACTGTTCTCTCAGCTCTTTGTAGATCTATGTAGGGTAGCTTGTCGACAAGGAGAAAAGTAGGCCTTTCCTTCTATAAATAAGTAAACAAATAACATTTATGAAAATAACCCACCTTCATTCATAAACAACATGGCCCAATGTATTTTAAAAGATCTCTATATGACAAGTTTTGTGGTCATTTCTTTCTTATGAAGTTATTTGAATACTATCCTCAGGCTTCGATTGCATGTTCTTTATTATTTTTCTTTGCTTCTCTGAATTTCGTTGGACCATTTTCTGCAACTTGACTCAGTGCTCATAAAACTTTATGTTGACACTTCAACAAAGCCCTTTCGTTTTTCTTCTTTAATTTTTTGAGGTTTGGAGCACTTGTCTCTAGGATTTTACTTTGTCTTCACCTTACCAATTATGCTTGCACTATTTTTTCTGCCTCAACTACAGCAGATTTAGGGAAATTGTAGTTATGCAGATAACTGGATCTGACATTCATTCATTCACTAAATGTTTGTTAAAGGCTTGTTATGTGTCACCTACTGCGTCAGGTTTGGGGGTTACAGAGATCCCTGCCCTCAAAAACATTTATTATCCTTTGGGGGCAAGAGTTAAATAAGCAATTGCAATCATGTATGTGTGATGCCAATACAATTGCCGGGTACCACTGAAATATGTGAAAATATATCTGAGACATAGCAAGGCCAGAGCGGAATTCTGGTAGGAGTGATGGAGACTCTAGGATGAGTAGCCATTAGTGAGGTTATGGTATTGAGTCTTATAGATCCCAATTAGAGACTTAAATTATTTTTATTATAATGTTACCTGAATATGTACAAACATAAGACTAGATAGAAATTCTTTATGATTTGATATATTAATCAATAAATCAAAAACATTAACAATCAATAGTAGCCACATTCACAAGTGTTTACCCATGCCTATCACCATCCTACGGGTTAAGTAAATGAGGCACAGAGAGGTTCAGTTACCTGCCCAAGATCACAGAGCTAGTGAAGGGTGGAAATGGGACTCCACCCTCAACAGCTTGGATCTGGAGCCTCAGCTCCAAAGCACGAGGCTTGCTGTCATGCCATGTGATGGATGATGTGATAGTCCACATTTTGCCAAAATTAATCACCATTTGCATGGGATTATGGTATTGGTGGCTAAAGTACTAACTCTTTAGAGTTTAGTATATGCTGTAAGAGTGGAGGTTTTGCAGTGGCTTAAACAAAAGTGGTGAGACAGTGGACTCGTCACACAGCACAAAGTCCTTTATTCAAATGATTGTCAAATTTTGTGCATACAGAAGGCTCACTGTATTGCATTATCATTGGCCCTCCCTAGGTTCAGACATCATTTGTCTGTTAAGCACACCTTTATTTTATTCTTATTGGCCCTAGCCAATTAAAGTAGTACTCCACAGCACTATAGGATCCTAAATACATAGACGAGTGCTGAAATTTGGCAGAAGTATATAATGATAAGATGGTCATTCAGAGGAAACAAAATATGCCTTTGTGCCAGTTGCTTTAGATTATCATCAAAAGGAAAAGACAATTTAAAGATTTTCACAGAGGACTCTTGAAAACTCAAAGATATTTTCAGTGACCTCCAGACATGCACTGATTTGTTTGAGAAAGGAGAAAAGAAGCAGGAAAGAAAGAGAAGAGAATTTCAGGTGGAGGGACCTGCATATGAAAAGCCTGGGACAGGACAGAGCCTGGTTCCTCCAGGAAGAATGGACAGAAGTTCACTGAGATTTTGGAATACACGTAGGTTAAGCAACAGCTAGAACCAGAAAGGGCCTTATAAACCTTGTTAATTTTTGGACGTAAGTCAAAAGAAACCACCAAAAATGTCTGCAGGCTGCAAATAGCAAGGACTAGCCTTCACTGTTGTCAGTTATATCCAAATGCTATAACATAGGAGTGCATGATAAATACTTGGAATGACATAGATAAAATTAATAATAAATTGATATTTTTATTTGAGTTGATTAATTGAGTAAGAATCTTAAAATCATTTGATGATCACAATTCATCAAATGTTTCTGTCTTGCCCACTTAGTGGTCAAAATTAAACAATTTCCACCTTCCCTCAGAAAGTTGTGAGATCATTATAGTAAAGGATTTTGAACTGTAGAAAAGTAACAGAAATGGTAGCTGATTACAATTTATTCTTAGCTTTTAAGGAAGCACACACCTGATTTTTAAGAGGTACAACCTGATTACAGCTTCAAAACTGACTGCTGATTACACAACTAAGCTAGTAATAATTGCAAAGGCAATAATAATACTAATATGTGTGATAAAGGCTAACCGAAGGCCGGACCCTCTATTTAGCATAATTAATCCTTATGATTGCTCTTTAAGCACGACACAGTTGTTATCTTTATTTTCTGGATGAGGGAACTATTGTGTACTTGCCAAAGAGCAAATAGCGAGCAAATAGCAAAGCTAGAACTCAAACCTAAACTTTCTGACCCATTACCTTAACCACAGTGTTGTGTACCAGACAGCCTAAGGAGAATCTCTAGAAAAGACTGGATGTGGGAAGAGACAGCCATGTCTCTCTGATGTCAAAGGGAAAGCTTAAAAGAACTGATATTCTAATGTGCGAAAGCCCTTTCCTCACCTCTGATAGCTGTCTACAATTTATTCTGACCTCATTTATTCTGAAATAACTGGATAGGAGATGCCAACTAACAGCTAAATTAGAAATAGCTAATACAAATGTGTTCCATTAATTTTATGTCTGGTCAAATAAATGTAGCATTTAACTGGAATTGGTCTCCTCTTTCCTGTAATTTATGCATTGTTAAGTTTAGTGTTATCTGACATCTTTATCTCTTGATCTTCCTTGATGTATACCTGATGATGTAAAAGCGATGCTTTTTATTTGACTAAGGCAGCCAAACCCTAATTTTCCTGCTAAAGGTTTTATGATGCTTCCTTTATAAGCAGTCTTATTTTATAACAATAAAGGAGTAATTTCATTTTGAAATGCATGAATCATTTCTGAGGCAATTCAGAGAATCTGAATTCTACTTTTATTTTCTTTCGAATCTCGGCCTGATACTAAGTTTTCCTATTTGAAACATAGCAGCATATTCACATTCAAATGCCACTCCGTGAGTCCAAATTAATATGCTTTCAGAACCTACACTGAAGTAGTGACTGTTTATTAACAATGTAATGAAAAATATATATCAAACAGAATTTTTGCTAGACCTTTTAGAGTAGTTCTGCCTTCCTTATCTTCTCAGGTTTATAAGTAACGGCAAAAAATTTACATAATTAGCTAATATACAGTGTGATGAATTATCTAAAGACAATGGTGTTAAGTAGTAAGGTCGATTAGAGATCTTGATAATGAAGTTTATGGAATATGTTACAATACTGTTGCCTATATACTATCACTTATACTTTTTATGTTTTCCTAATTGGTTTCTTATAGAGTTTGATGCTGTTTTCACTAATTCAGTTACTTATACTATTTTATATAAATATTTTTATCTATCTTTATAAAATATATAGTATACATAACATGTATATTACATATGTATATAATGGGGATATACACATGTATCCATGTATATGTATATATAAATATAATGTATCATGTATCAAAATTTAAAATATTTCTATTTTAATATATTTTTATTTTAACATTTTACATATTTATGTATATTTATTTTATATATATAATTAAATTGTATGTGTGTGTGTATATCTATATCTATATCTATAGATAGATAGATAGATAGATAGATAGATAGATAGATAGATGTAGAATGAAGAAGACTTAAAGAAATCTTAAGCAATCAGCCCTTGGTTTCAGGCATGTTCTTTCAAGAACTTAAAACTATCCAAAAAATATTCTATCCATTTTCCTCTTGCAAATGTCCAGAGATAATTAATCATATATTTTTGCCTTAACAGCCCAAAATAAATAAAATGGTTAGGTAAAAGCTCCTTAGCTTAAAGTTTCATTTAATAAGAAGCTTTTGAAACATGTTATACACTTTTAAAAATTACTATTTCACTGGCATCAAGAGGGAACAATATAAATAGCAGCATAAATAGAAAAGCTTCTCTCCCATCCTCCAACTCCCTCTTCCTTTTCATGAGCATCAAGGATGTCACTGATGCAATTGCTTTTCAGATTTTTTTTTTCATAAATGATGAGAGAGGCAATTACAAGCAGTTCTCCACATGACACTGCCCGGAAGATGGGCAAATTGCATCTCTTGATGGATGCCGGCTATTATATACACTGGGTTGGAAATCTCCATATAGGGAAAGAAAAATGAACAGAGGGGAGACTGAACAAAAACCCCAGTAAACAGAAGTTTCCATGAAAAGAGAGAGCAAATCTTGCAGAACACTGAATACCATGAAATGTCTGTGGATATGCATATACTTTCACACATTTACACACATCATAATAACTTTTGAGATAGCAAATAAAATTTATATATCCAAAACTTAATAAAGTCAAATCATATATATTTTTTAATGAAGCATAGAATCTAAAAATGGGCCTCTTTGTGCCAGAGAAGAAACTTAAGTAATGAAAACTGCAGGTATAAATAGACATACTTGCTTGTGTTATGCAGAGGATTTACAAAATCTGAAATATATTCTTTGAATATAATGAGATATTATGAGAAATTATTACTAACATTATAAATGCTTAGAAGTACACAGGAATCTCCTGATGATGCAGTTTGTTGTGAACTGCAATTCAGCACACTTTGGGTCCTTGTTTGAGGAGAGGTGATGAGCAAGAGGAGGAGGATTTAATTCTGAAGGCAAAAGGCGCTGCCATCTGAAGACTGCCTGTCCCTTAAGCGATCATCCTGGGGATTGTTATAGTGGGAGATCGGTCTAAGAAGTCTTTTCGTGGATTCTTTCTGTAATAATGTTAGGACGGATATGCTAGATTTATGAAATATGTGCAAGATAATGTTTATTACTCCCAACTGTGTTTTTGTGACTGGTATCCTGATGTGGATTCATGTGTATTATAGAAGTTTATTAGAAAGGTGAAATTTTACCTGCAAAAAGTAAACAGTTTTTATTCTCATCTAAAATTTTATTTTCAATAATACAGCCGTTATTAAGCAAAGTGCTTAGCACATAAAAATCAATAACACATATTTGTTAATTCAAGGAATAAAATAAGTTGCTTATCAAAGTCGAGTGTGTATTTTGTTACCTACAGCATTTAGCATAGTATCTGATTCTTAGGAAGTATGGAATAGGCGAATGAATGAATGAATGAAGACATCAAATTGCTAACCTGAATGAAAAAAGGAAGGGAAATTAATTTAAATTTAAATTATGTAAAGAGTCACATAATGTTTATGTGAAACATTTTCTTAAAAATATATACCTCTATTGTTACGGACTTTTAATTCTGATTTAGGTCCAGGACTTTATTATTTTAAGGTAGAAAATGATCACATAATTATTTCTCGAGTGGAAGGGTTACAAAATTATTTCAGCCAAGAGTCCTAGCTAGGTGTCACGGATTTAATTCTCATCAGAGAACTTCTAGAAAGATAATTGTCCTTCTGTATGTGTTTTGAGTTGTGTTACCATGAGCTGCTCTGGTTTTTTTTCCCCCCTCAGGTGTGGAATCCATAGTATGTTTCCCTTACATTTAGCTGCCCTAAATGCTCACTCTGACTGCTGCAGGAAGTTGTTATCATCAGGTAAGTAACTCCATTACCACAGATGAGGCTTAATGTGTCCTGTAAGTGAGCCATATAGCTTCAGGTGTCTGATCAGAGTGAGTGGCTGCCTATGCTTCATGTCATTCATTACCTGCTCTAGGAACAGCTCCCAGCAGTCCTTGGTGCTGGAGCTGTTGAAATGTCAGTATTCCCGTCCATGAATGAGTCTTGTCTGTTTTTCAAGTTAAAGCTTGGATGATCCAGTGTGAGAGGCAGGCAGGGATGGCCATACCTTACAGGAAGTTTGTCATATACAGAGAAAGCATCTTAGAGGCTAAAATGGTGGCTTACCATTTAATATTTTTCAATAAAGGAAAAAGACCAAATCCTCCACATTTTGACAATAGAAAATGTGTTACCTTCTCACTCTGTGGGCTCTGAAAAAATTATTACAGTTGATCTCTTCCAACTAGGTTTAATTTTTATTTTTTTAATGTGAGCCTATTTGGAACCAAGAAATTCCTTCTGGTTTGAAGCTTTGCTAATTTTTCTTATCACTGCTTCTGCCAACCTCCATGTATTAAGAAGTTCCTAGCTTTCAAACATGATAGAGATCTGCAAGGCAAAGATTGTTTATGAATTAATTCAAAAGATATTCCAGAGGCATTTTTTCCCTTAAGTACTTTACCTTTGGTTGATTCTGCTTTCATTGCTTTTGGCATGTTTAAAAATAATCCCTGCATGAAAGTACATTTCCCAAATCTTAAACCAACTGAAAGCTAATAATACACTTAAGAAAATATCTATTCCAGCATGTTAAGATTACTCCTTTGCCTTCCATGTTTTCTCCATGTGTTCTGTCTGCCTATCTATTGCCCTACTTATCTCAAATTGGTTTCATAAATTTCTATCCTGGGATTGAAATATGGGACTGTGGTTCATCCATAGCTGAATGTGAAAATAAATTCTTCTTGACTTCACGGTTCTTCCTATAAAATTGCCAAGCTTGAGCAGTTACCATTCGTTTCCATGACAACCTCTTTCTGACTACAATTGCTTGCATTCTGGTTTTTCTACTAACTGATTTTTCTGTCTCTGCAATGTTTCTTGTGGTTTAACTAGGACAAAAGTATAGCATAGTATCCTTGTTTAGTAATGAGCACGTGCTGTCTGCAGGCTTTGAAATAGACACCCCAGATAAATTTGGAAGAACGTGCCTTCATGCTGCTGCTGCAGGAGGGTGAGTAGTTAGTAATTTTAGTTGTTATTTTATGACTTAATTACAAATTCATCTTAATTCATTTAAGTTGTCTAAGAATCAAAGACAATTTCCTTAGTAAAATGAGTAAGAATCATTTCCACCAAAACCAAATATCACCATGCTGCATATCCAAATTACTTGCATTTTTGTTCTTCCAAAAAAAAATTTTATCCCACCTCATATAGAAAATATTTTTATTTTGTTTTCTTCTCTCTTTATTTTCTTTTCTTTCTATTTTTTTTTTTAAATTATAGATTTTCAGCCTATAGAATATGCATCTACTTGGTACTCCCTCCATCGAAAAGAAATAATTTGGGATTTGTTCTTAAGATTTTCCTTTTTGTTCCTGGTAGATGGGTGATGATCAAAGGAATCCAAGATTGAGTGAATTCATGTTCATTTATAGACATTTTTTTTATAGTCCATATTTCAAAACTGATCTTTATAATGGTTAAATGTGAGCAATGGTTAAGAAAACTCAAAGGATAGGACAAAGTGATTGAATCCTTGTCTTTTTTTAAATTGTAAAGAGAATTTTTCATCAGATACTCTTTTTCATATCAGTGGTTAGATTAAGACTCTGATCAATATATTGTTGCTGTATGACCACACACTGACTAATCATCTCTCAAATGAACCTGTTTGGGTGAGGTATTAGTTCTTAATCAATTTCCTAGTCCTAAGGAACAGCAGCGCTTCTCCATTTACCTTTGGTATGTTACCAGAGCCATTATCTCTTTATCAGAGGCGGATTGACTATGAAGTTTTTGGGCCCTTTATTTGCATAGTTCTTTCCGAAGTCTTATATTTAGTTTTATATTCATAATTTTGTACTATTTTTTTTAAAGAATCTCCTTCTCCCCACCTCATCCCCCACATCACATGAGTTTCATGAGCTACACAACTGGGATCTGTCTCTGCCTTTGATCCTTCATTCAGTAAGGACAGGGGCTTTATATCATCAACTGGCACACTACCTCAATACATAAAGGCCTCAGAAAGTTCTTATGTTTTATGACCAAAACAGCTTGTTCTCTGAGAAAGGTGGCTATGAAGGGTGGACGTGGGATGGGGATAGCCCTGCACAGGATTGTCATTAATGAGATCATTTTTCTTATTTAAATAATAATAAAGCAGTAAATCCTAGGCCACTTCTTAGCATCTCAAGTTCAGAACAATGATGGATGATCGTCTCTTTTTATGTCCACATTTAAAAAAATATCAGACCTATACAGAAAGTGACAACACACCATTTGGGATTCATGTCTGAAACTGCTATGAGAATTAATATTTAGCTACATGCCCTTCAATAGGAAAATTCACTTCAATAGGTCCTTTTTTCTCTACTAAATATGATTTATTGCTTCTGCAAATGACAAAGAAGCTTTGGAAGATCACTATGCTCCATTATATCATTTTCGGCCTTGATTCTGCACATTCATTTACCCAGATTACAAAGACAGGGAAATGCAGCTGTTTTATTTTTCATTAAGGAGAGTCTGGGTCGAAAATGGTTTTCACGTTGAATTCATTCTGCTGTGATAAAAGGTAATGCTCATCCACTCTGGTTCATTGTTTGAAGGTGACATGAAATTATTATAGGTTTAAAACCTTGTTTTATAAACTCTTGATGGTTCTGAAAAAATTTTAAGATAAACAATGAAATCATCACTGAAAAGTTTCATCATGTAATAATCATAAAATTCCTTAGTTATGGAATTGAAAATGTTTTATCAAGATCTTTTATGTATAGATTTATTAGCTTTGAAAAAAGAATTTAAGGACGTTAGGTCCTTAATATGGTATTACATTAATATGTTCAGTAATTTTTGTGTTAGCAGAATTTAAAGCTGGAGCTATCATTTCATCTTCACCTGCACTCTGCAGAAAATAGCTCTTTCTGAAGATGGCCTGGCAATCGACCTCTACCATCTTAATGATGTTTTCCCTGTCTTTCCAGTAATGTGGAATGTATAAAACTCTTGCAGAGCAGCGGAGCGGATTTCCATAAAAAGGACAAATGTGGGAGGTATGTAAACAGGGAACTCTGCTTCAAATGCCTAAATAGAAGGAACCAGGAGTAGTCCATCTGGAAGTTATGTTACATTGAAATGGTAAACAGGGAAGCTAGCTGGGGAGATTCTGTCCTCAGAAGGAAATCTCTTATTGTAGTGAAATGCCAGCAGAGCAGGCATAAGCCCCAAGGAAAACATCTCTCACAGATTCTGTTTAGAAGTGCCAATTGTCTATCTTCTCTTTCCATTTTTTTTTTTTTTTAAATCTCCTACATGGATATAGTTTAGAAACTTCTGTTTGTAGCAAAGTGGAACAGTTTAGCCCTCCTAACTTAGAATTTGGTCACAAAATCTGGAGCATTTTATTATATTTATTGAACATTTCATCTTGGGATAAATCTTTAGACATGTTTATAATGTTAAAATACATACACATTACCACCACCGCCAGTAGCCCCTTTGGCTATTGGGATGAGTTATAGAATTTTCTTACCTTATTCCTTTGCATAGCTAAATCATGCCACAATACTAACTGGAATGTGTGTGTGTGTACACACACATTTTTTTTTAGTTACATTAAATTAAATTATTTATTTATTTTTTATATAGCATCTCCCTACTCATTTTCTCCACATGCACCCTGGTTCTTAGAATCGCTACAAATTTCTTCTCTTACCCACCTACCTTGCACAGCTCCTCTCGTCCTTCCAGATGAGTAGGTCAAATGACACTTCATTACAACTCTGATGGGGTGCCCCTTGCACCCTACATACTCCATGACTTCAGCACACATCACGCTGCTCAAGTGGACTCCATTTCCTTGTCTCTCTCCTTATCTGGCTATGGGTCTCCTGAGGACAATGACTGGGCCTCGTTTTCTTTTTAGCTCCAGACTCTGCCACATAGTTGATAACTAATAATTTTTGGTCTAATTAATTAAAGCAGAAACAGTCCAATATGTAAAATATTTATAATTTCTTTTTTTTTTTGACCAAAGAGGAGAAGATCAACTCATAAAAGTACCATAAATTGACAATAAAATATAAAATAGTTGTACTTGAAAGTTGATAAATACTTCTTGAAATAAAGTTACTTTATTTCTAGCATTCTGTTTGATTATTATTCCCTAGAAATTGGCTAGAAACACCAGATAAATAATTGAATAATTGAGGACTAAAAATAAGTAATATAAAACACATTACTTTATAATTCTGCACTACCTTGCCTTTTAAAAGGTGTTTTCTAAATGTTACTTGGTTTCCCAAAGTAACTCTATGAGGTATATGGTGATGCTTATGATCCTTTTTAACTGATAAGGAAGCTGAGCCCAGGAAACCTAAATGAGTGATACATGTACATGGAATTTTAGACCTAGAATGGACCTTAGGGAACAGCTGCTCAAAGGTCCTTACTGAAATAAAGATGAGGAAGCTCAGGCCCAGAGAGGGGATGTGAATGGGTCCAGCTTGCAGATCTGCTCAGATCAGCACCGAGGGCTTCTGATTCTTTGGTCATCGTTCCTCCCATTAACCTACATCCCTACCCTCAAGGAGCTTATATTTCAATGAGGAAGATGAGATACCGTCAGTAGCGAAAATCAAAGCAATATGTGATGGAAGCTCAAGAGAGGCCTAGACAGGAGCTAAACAATCTCACACAGAAGAAAGAACTTCTGGACTTGAAGATGAGTGGGGTTTTGATGACTGGAAGTTGTTCAGGAAGGGGCATTCCAGGGAAGAAAAAAACATGGGCAAAAGTGGAGATGTGGAAATGATAGGGGAAACCTCCAGTCATTTAGTTTGGATTCAATAATGTGCTCATCCAGTGGAGAGAGAGGTACTCCATAAAGGTTGATTGGGACCAGATTGGGAAGGTCTTCAATTCCAGCCTAAGGAATCAAGGCTTTGTTCAGTGAGGAGGACCAAAGATTTTAGGACAGGATTATCATATGTGGGTATTGGAGCTTAGAAAACCCAGTTCTTCATTCATAACAACTAGAAATTCAGTGGAAGTTTGATTAGCACTAAGGAAGTAAATAGGAATTTTATTGCAATAGTCTAAATGGGCAGAATGTAGACCTGAACCAGGATAGATACGAGGAATGAAAAGAAAGGATAGAGCTTCCAGTGGATGGCCTGAAGTAAAACAGCCACTGTTTCTGTAGTTACAGTTCCAATTTACAAAGTCAAAGGAAGGCACATCCCTTGGCCTCCAAACTCTGAGAGATGAAGAGTTTTCCACACCAATGGGAATACTGCTGTCAGTGCTAGAGCTGATGATGGGTCTGTTTTTCAGACTGAGTGGAGTAATAAATTGCTGTTTGTTTTCCAGGACCCCTTTGCACTATGCAGCTGCGAATTGTCATTTCCACTGTATTGAGACATTAGTGACCACAGGGGCCAACGTTAATGAAACAGATGACTGGGGACGGACAGCTTTGCACTATGCTGCTGCATCAGACATGGATAGAAAGTAAGAACAGCCTTATTACTGTTTCCTCTGGGGGTAGGGCCAGAGAGGGGGAGAATTTGCTAAGTTTCTCCATTCTGCCTTATGGAAAGTGTGACTAAAGAATCTCTCTCACTCAGACCGAAAGGAGTTAGAATTGCTTCATCCCTAACCCCAGTTTTCCCATTCTGCTCTCTTTATGTGCGATCATTACATGTCGCTGCACAATTACTTCTCTGTTTTGGGGTCAAATGCCAAGTGGAGCTGTCAAGCCCAGATTTTCAGTTCATTCAAAATCTATTGTAATTTATTTTGTCATACACTGCAGTTTTCATTATCACCACTTAAATGCTTCACTTACTATAAAACTTACATTTGCTAATATATGTCATGCGTTAAAAATATCCATCTATACATGATCCCAGTAGCCTTCAAATATGGCATCCATATGTATAAAATAGGCACTATTGTTTCAAACTTGTGCTCTTTCAGGAGCTAGAGGAGGGGAAGTTGGTTGCCCTCCTCTAGCTCCTGAAGTTGGATTCTAGGTGGCTAGAAATGTAAAGCGGAAACAAGTGAACCATTTAAAGAGGGGAAAGGTGGGAGAGGTACGCACAGTTTGACTTGCAGACCAGTGACTTTCAAACAGTGACTCACAGAAAGAAGTACATTTTATATTATGATCCAGGACACACAGTCACATATGTATGTTTTAATTATGTATATGTAAAATGGAAACAAAAATTTCATAAAACCATATTTACTTTTACTACATGTAATACATTCTGCTATTTTCTCTTTTATTTTATTAAAAAAAAAAAACCCCTATTGATCGCAACCCACTAAATTGATCTTACAAAATGATCTTAGTAGATTATGATCTATATTTCTGTAGTTTGGGAAACCTTGCTTGTTTTCCCCTTCACGTTTGTATGATATTGGCAAGTCAGATGTAGCATTCAGAATTCAATAGCCATGCAGGTAATTCAACAAACATTTATTGAGTATCTGTTATGTGCCAGGCTATATGCTATTCACTTGGAATAGAGTAGGGGAACAAATATACTTCATCCGTTAAGAGCTGGAAAAGGAATCCTGGATGCAGAACAATTGTTCTTCAGATGAGGGGTGACTAGGACTTCGTTAATATGTGAGATGCCGAACTGGCAAGGAGACAGCAAAGAATGCGATGGAGTCAGAAGTTTAAGCTAAATTGCCTCCTTTTTACTTGAGGAGTTTAGGATATTTATGGAAGGGTAGACAACTTAATCGTTGTCTTAATCACTGATACCTGGGTGGAAGTTTTAGGATAGTCACGTTCTTAATTGGCTTCCTTGGGAGAGAATAGATTTACTGGATAGCACTGGAGAGAACCAAGTATATCCTCAGTGAAAACTCAGTAGTGCTTACTTCTTTTGGGGTGGGGGAAAAAGGCCATTGAGATTTAAACTGCACCAAAATCATTAGCAACTTTGCCATTAAAAAAAAATTAATTATAATTGTTTTCCTTTTTCCTATGCTGAGAAGTAAGACTACCTTAGGAAATGCCCATGAAAATTCAGAAGAACTTGAAAGAGCCAGAGAGCTGAAGGAAAAGGAAGCTGCATTGTAAGTTACTTTTCAGCTCAAGCACAGAGTGCAGTTACTGATGCTTTGTCTGCTTCTCTGGGTTACCGTGTGGGCCAGCCTCACCGTTTTAGTGTTTTACTTGGGATCTTGAGAAAGTGATGTGAACACATTTTTAATGAAGAAGAAACTTCTTTTAATGCATCTTTCAATTATGCTATCTTATCATAGAGAACTCTTTCTAAATTTGTAGGTTTTGACATGACCATCACCGTGACTGGTCAGCAGTTTTGGAGACCAGGCATTCTAAATATCATTTCTGACTTGGCCATGAATTGCGTGCCTCAGGCAACATATTAAAACTCCTCTCAGAGCCGTAGGCTCCCCTTTTATGAGCTAGGAATAGCTGTTTAGCAGATCCTAAAATAAATGTTTTGAGATTTCAGTGTGAAATATACCAGTTGTACTCTTCCCTCTGTCCCAAACACACACACACACACATCAACTTACAAACAGCCCTCTGCTCCCTGCAAATAGCTGCTCCTGTTCCGCCTCAGCCCACCTGCTTTTCTCTGGCTTCTGTCAGATAGGGGTTACAGTGACTGCCATCGCCCAGGGTGTGGGTACATGGGAAGATCTAATGCTTTCTCCTCTGAGAGTCCTTCCTGCAATACATGTCGCAGTGATAGACTTGTGCTGCTCAGTGCAGTAACCAGCATGTAGTTGGTGTTCAATAAGTGTTGAATAAAAGGTGCCCATGTTTTGTGTCCTGTCTCTGTGGGACCTAGTGGATATAGTGCCCTAAGAGTCTGTGCACGCATAGTTCTTAACTTGTTTCTTCTCTTCTCTAGTTGTCAGAGGAACCAGTTTCTCTGGAACCTGAATGCTGTGTCCACTCTAGGACCTTCCTACCATCCACTGGGCGCCCCTCCCATGTCTAAACCATAGCACACAGTTAAAAGTTGTATATAGAAGTTAGAAGGGTAAAGTTAGAAAATGTGGCTGCAGGGCGGGTTGTGGGACATAACTTTAACTGTTACCAGTGTGGGGACAGGAAACACAACTGAGAATAAAGCAGAACAAGCAAGGTTTTGCCCTAATATTCCAAAATTAAAATAGCAATATTAAAGACTGTAGACTTTTAAGCCACCTCAGCAAATGCTCCCTTCTCTAGTGAAATGCGAGCTTGCCCTGGGCCAAAACAGCCCTCTTATAGCTGATGGAGAAGGAAAGGGCAGGAGAAGCAGAGGAAGTCGGTGACCAGCCTGCCTGAGAGCTTTTATGCAAAGAGAGGCTACTCCCCTTGTACAAATATACCCCTGACCTACCTGTGCATCTCTTGATTTAGCAGCTTAGGTGCCAAAATTACTAGTCAGGGCTTTGAGAGGAGAAAAGATAGCATTCCCAGTTAAAACTTGATATTCGTTTTCCTTTAAAAAACAATATTCAAATTCTATACTACTGTTGTTATTTCTAATAACACTGTTGGTAGTATACTTCAGAGATTTTCTGGATTAAGTAACTCTGGGAGCAATTTCAAGTCTTTTCCAAATTACATATTAAATTTGTCAACTGATTTTTAGAATGTCATCCTTTCAGAAGCTGAGGATTGCATGTCCACTAGAATGCTTTTTCTATTGAATGATTTTATTTAAAAAAGCCAAATTCAGTTTAAAATGAGTCACACCTGGAATTTTCCATGGACGTTTAATTACCAAAATAAAAAGGACTTCATTGTAAGGCACAAATCACAAAGGATAGTATCATATAGAGACTCCAATAATAGTTTGATTTATTATGAAGCATTTTATGGGTAAATCATGAAAGATGTAGGTATTTGGTTTAAAAAATTTGCCTTTCACCAATTTTTCTAGAAATTAAAATATCATTTTAAGTTTCTCTATGTGTAATTTATTTACTCCTTTTGCCTTTTGCCAAAAGGTAGATAAATGTCATTTTAAAGTTTTTGTGTGAACTATATAAATTTGCCATCGAAAGGTTTTATTTAAAGTATAGGCTTATATTTAGAATCTTACAGTTTTGACTTGAGTATGAAATTGAATCAGTTTGGTCTTGTGAGGGAAGTGTTTGTCCCACTGTCACAAAAATAAAATTGAAATTGGGGAGCTGTATTCTCTACCTGTTATTCCATCTTTTACCAACAGGGTCGTGCCGTTTCTAACAGGCCACGAACAGCCTCATTACATCATTGAGCACTCGTGTTCTGGGGTTTGGGGCTCTTCAGGAAGGGTGGAGTCATACATCTTCTAACCTATTCCAAAGATTGTGGCTTTTTCAGAAAAATTACAACTCTGTCAGAAAAGTCTTTTAAAATTTATTATTTATTATTATTTTTTGGCCTATATTCCTAATGGTGTAATTGGAGCCTTTTTCTTTATATGTGATTACTGAATTAACCCTTTACATTTTTTAAACATTTACCCGTTTCTTTAATTCTTTTGTTGTTTTCTTACTCTTTTAAATTTTTATTTTTTAACCATTCGATTTTAGAGTCTCCAATAGCAAGGTTAGAAATAAAGACCTTCTCTCTGAGGTTTACCCTGTTGCAATGGCTTGACTACTTATTTATATGGCTGAGACTTTATCTTTTGAATGTGGAGCTCTAAAACTCATTATTCAGTGACCTTGATGACAGAGAGGTTCTGTACCTTAAGATATGAAGGAAGAAAACTAATTACCCTCTTGTTGCCAAAGCCTTTCCTGAATTCCAGAATGGCTGTTTTAGGTGGAATAAAGGAAGCTACTGAAAACACACACGCACACGACTTTCAATATATAACGCCTCACTGCTGTAGGATTTTTAAAGAAGTACTTAAACTCATAAAGTGCTTTGTGGAACATTCATAATAGGAGGAAATTTACATTTTTTTATTCCTTTTGGTCCAGAGATGTTTTCTAAAATAACACCTCATCTTTATACTTACAGATGTTTAGAGTTTCTGCTTCAAAATGATGCAAATCCATCCATCCGGGACAAGGAAGGTTACAATAGCATACATTATGCTGCTGCCTATGGCCACAGACAATGTCTGGAATTGGTGAGTTGCTTTTCTTGTTTTATTTTTTCTTACACACTCACACACACACACACATGCACGCATGCACATACACATACAACCCTGAAAATGCTGGTCTTAATCTCTCAGCAAATGCCCTCGCTGCTTAATTAAGTCTCCACTAGAAAGCACCTTGAAGATGTTCTGTGGCAAATGATTAAATTGTTTCCCTTTATGACATGTAGATTTCTTTGTCTCATTTTTGTCCATCCTAATCTTAGAAATGACAGACAATTAACTCTTTTCACATTAATTTGGGCTAGAAATGTTAGACCTGTGTATGATTACAGTTTGTATTTTAAACATAATTTGGATGCATCAAATAAGCTCAGTATATATTTCTGGAGGCACATTTAGCACCCAATTATTAAATAACAATGTTGTAAGATAACTTACATACTCTTTAGGCATATGGGTTTATCATGGTCCCACATTTGTAGTTTAGGGAAACTGGCAAGGGCACAAAAACAGAATTTATTGGAACTTCCAAACCACCACAAATTTTAAACCTACACTGATGAAGAAATACCTTGAGGTTTGGAGTCTGAAATGCCTCTGTTGATATAGGTCAAGAGACAGGAACTCAAACGCCCGCAGGGACCGGAAATGTAAAGTAAATGAGTGAAGTGAGCCCAGGTTAGAATAGGAAGTGGTGGGGATTGTGGCAAATAGAGACATGTTCCACATAAAGGGAGAAACAGCCAGTTAGCTCCAGCTGATGGAAACCAGGTGGGAAGGCATACCCAGTGTTGCAAGATTTCAGTGCTTCAGGAGAAGCTAGAACTCTGGACTTTCTATGTGAAATTTCCTATTTTGGAAATCCTGGGTGGGCTACAAAGAAATAATTTAAGTTTGTGGCTGAATCCTGTCTGCTGCTCACCATTTGCCATCTCCTAAGCATCTCCCTTGGTTCAGCTTCACCAGGATACCTGGAGTATCCCAAACTCACTATCTCTGGTCCAATGATAGGTGCCACCTTTGCTGACTAGACTCCAGTTCTTTTCCTTATCCCTTTAGAAGAAGAAGTCTTACTTTTCAGAATTATTCAGGGGAAGCACTTGAACAACTCCACAGTCTATTGTAAATAATATATTGCACATTATTTTCATTTTTCAGGAAAGCCATTTCAGGGCCATTATGTCTGTTATCCAATGAAAAGGTTTTCTGTCCACAAGAAGGTTTCACAAGTTCTGTCTGATAATGAAAGGACCCTCTTCAATTAGATTGATACTTGCCAAAGAGATGATTATTCTTGGCAATTCTAAGGCATTCAAAATCAAGTGTGGGGGTGGTATTGATTGATTTTAGTTTGCACTGTCAGCTGATAAGGACCAGATTATCAATATAAATTGATAGAAATGTCACCACCGTTTGCTCATAGGAAAGAACTTCAGTGGGTCATTTATAACAGAGATGGGGTAGAAATTTTCATCTCATTTTCCTAAATTATGATGTTAGAGGGAAAGTTCTATGTATTATTTCCATTTTGAAATACATCTTAAAATTACTCTTAGGTGAAGTTCACCTAAGCGGAGATCAGGAGCAGGCTTTAAACATTCTCATTACCCTGCCCCATCCCATTTACAACAAAACACAATCCTGGACTCTCCCTTGAGTGGCATCATAAAGCCAGACCATTGCAAGTATCTTAGCCCCACTGCTTGCTCACCTAGCTATGAATGGATTTGGGAAAGAGTGACCACTATTGATGGCATTTATTGTGTGTTCATCACATGCCAGGAATTTTGCATACTTTATGCCATTTAATTATTTTTTTCCTTTCATTTTTATTGAGAAATATTTAACATACAGCACTGTGTAAGTTTAAGGTATACAGCATAACAATTTGACTTACATCAATTGTGAAATGATTACAATAAGTTTAGTTAATATTATCTCATATATATACAAAAAGAAACAATAAAAACTATTATTTTCCTTATGATGAGAATAAGGCCAGTTCAGATTACAAGAAGTAGGTTTTTTGAAGGGCACCTTTTTAAATATTACTCTCTCCCTCTCTCTTGGACCACAATATCCTCATATTCCTTAGAACTCCCATTTCTTTGGGTACTGAACATTAGGAAGCAAACCAATTAACCAATATATACTAGGAGGTACATTTCTAAGACTCACCACTGCCATGCCAATCTTCTCCCTCATTGTACCACACAAACACCCCGGTCTTCCTAGGGCTCATCCTTATAACAAATTGTTCTTAACTCTGTGCTGTGTGCTAGGATAATGCCAATGAAAGACATGATTCTGGTACTCTGGATGTCTTAACTGAGCAGGAATTACGCAGGGAGAACTTTCTTTATGTCATACTCCCTAGTCTATGTTTCTGGCCTATAGAAGGAATATGGAAAATAAATGCATATTTGTGGCCCCTATGGACCTTTCCTACCAGACCAGGGCCTTTGTCCTTTGGGAAGTGGAGCAGGATTGAAGGGGATGGTTGGCCAAGAGAGCCAGCTGATTTGTGAGGTTGGTAAAATTTGTCTTTTGCCTCTCTTCTCATCTAGTGGAGCAATTACTGTGATTATGCATATCATTAAATGTGTATCATTAATTTCAATGCATATTTTATTTGACTCTGACATTTAACTTGGTGTGTGTTTACTTAGCATTCATGATTTGTTGGTCCTGTCTGTGATCATAAGCTTAGAATTTATAAACCAAGTATGGTTCTATTTCGCTATAATAAAAAAGGAACAGATAATATTTTAGTCGTTTTCACTCCACTTCCCTATATTAACTTATATTAAATTCATTCCATGAGCAATAAACTTCTCGAAAGTAGTATGAACCCCTTAGCCTTGATAGAATAGCCAGAGTTCAGAATTCTGCCAAATTTGCCTATTTAGGCCAGTGTTCTCAGCTAGACTTGATCAAAGATGTATGTATGTACTGTGTGTGCAAGCAGAAATCTGCTCACAAACGTGTGCTGAGAGCTGTGATCAGTCATGTTCAACTGGGCTCAAAATATCAAAGTGGAGTGCAGGAGACTTGGCTAATGCAGCGTTTTGTGTCCGAATAAAACTTATGTTTGAGTGGAGGAAGGGAGTTGGCAAAGAAGAGCTCAGTGCCTCTCTTCCTTTATCTGGAATGAATTCTTACTGACTCTGAAGAGAGCAATCAGAGAATCATGCCCCTATTTGGAATTTGTGAATTTATATGAGCATACTGTTTTTCTTTTTATAATATTAAAGATTTGTCTGTGAACATAAAGATCTTTGTGGTTTTGTTATTGGAATGGAAAATGTGCTAATATAATTACATAAATTGCCTACAGAAATTTAAAGAGATTGTTTGAAAACTCTAGGCTTCTGCATAAATTCAGTCCAAGACTTTGCTATGCCAAATCACTGGTAATTTGGCTGCTTCCCTTAGACCTTCACCCTCTGTTATGAGCTAACTCGAACTACAACTGTGAGAATATGTGGGGGTGACAAATGCCCCTGCGTGTATATTCTAGGAGCTTCTGAAATTCTCTGAAGATAGACAGAAAATGACTACATTTTGGGCAACTGAACACTGAATTTATGCCACTTTCAAGTAAACTACTCAATATTTTGGGTTGTTTCTTGTGTTTATTACAGGAATTTAAGAAAACATTACCACCTGGCTCTGTATAAGATGTACTTCTATTGGCAATGTCCAATTAAGTGTCCCAAGGCTGGGAAAGCAGGGTATAGAAGAGTTAAAAAAAAAAAAAAAAAGAGAGCCATTAGGCAGTCATGTGTAGACAAGAAGTTGAAAACCTTGCATTCTAGCCCCAAACAAGTCTTTGATAGCATTTTTCTGTCCCCAGAGGTACAGCTAAGAGAAAGATTTGGCAGGGGGTGTCCATGACTTCCCAGCAGGCAGACTTTCAATGGGCAGTGAAACTTCAGCAATGCTAGTCTTGTTTTTTCTTCTATTTAATTCAGTTGAAAAGAATCATAAAATCTTATGATTCTTTCATTAAGGGAAGAAGTAAAGGGGTGAGCATAGATGTTTTGATGCTGCTTGCCTACTCACTGCTAAGAATGTAAATATAAGCCCACAAATCTTGAATCAGAATTTGGATATGAGTCTATGTTTAGAACAATGGAATAGACTATTTTATCATAAAAAGTTTCATTTATTTCTTTGTAATATAGCAGAAAAGAAGTGTTTTGGATTTACCATGAATTAATTTGGCAATTGATGAAAGAAACATTAACAGGATGTAATAAAATAAACAATTTCAGTTTCACCTTTAGTTGAAGGGCCAGGACAATGGAGCCATCGCCCCTACTTTTCGAAGTGAGATCTTGGTGTTTTAACCCATGGCCCCCTTACCCATTTAGAAAGCTGGATATCAGAAGGCAGCTTTCTTTGGTGATAGCTCTGCTGTGAATCTCACCACCACTACCCTCCTCCTGCCTAGCAGGGGTGGAGGGATATTTTCTCCTCATCCCAAGCCCAGCCAGAGAAACTTTGAGGAAATTATTTGCATATCTGATATGTGTCTCATGCAATTTAAGAGGCCAAGTGGACTGGCATGTGATAAATCTAAAGACTGAATGGCTCTATTCAGAGCTTGCTTGACAGAAGTTAAATTTAAAAAGTTCTATGTTTGAGAAGTACTCCCCCCGCCACCAATTAAAGGTGAAAAGTGTATGTTTCCCAGTGTCCAAATGTAAGGGCCAAGGCTGGCCTGGAGTTCTGGATCCTACTCAAGAAGGCTGCCTGGCAGAGAGAGAAACCGAGGGTGTCTAGTGGGGAGAAGGAAATGTAAGCTACCAGCAGAAAGGTACATTTACCCAGAGAGAGGGAACTGCAGGCCAGAGGCCCCAGTGATGGTGGATTCCTGGAGAACCTAAATAAGCATCCTAGAGAGACAGTTTTTTAAACCCAGCAAGAGAATTTCACTATCAGAAGGATGCCAGTAAGTAAGACCATTGTTTCCTTCTGTGTTCTCCTTTTCTCTCTCCTCTTTAATCCTGGAGGAAGCAGAGGTGGGTAATGAAGGGATAGAGGGAGGAGAAACCCTGGGCTTGGGAACATGAAAGTCAGCCTTGATTCCTTTTCCCCTGCAGCCTTTGGGGGCAGCAGAGAAAAGCTTCAGTGTTCAACAGTGTTCAGAATTTGTGATCACTATGGTGGAATAGACATATTAGTCACTGACACGAAGTTACCAGAGAACTTTCTATTATTTGTCAGAGATGTTATCTGAGGTGACAGGAAAAGAAATAGCCTCGGAAAAAAAAGGCTGGACCTGGTATAGGGAAAAGGAAAAGTTACTATTTGATTATACCCCATGACTCAGTGGTTCAAAATAAAGTCACGCACATAGAGTCATTGTTTTAGAAAAGATTAACACCCAGTTCTAAAGAAAAATAAACTATTATCCTTTATATGTGACTTTAAATATCAACTTTATAAGACATGAGGTTTAGTCATGATAAACACTTATCAGGTGCCAAAAATTGTTGAACAAATGAAATACACTTGGGAGTGATTAGATTGACTTAATGATAAATCTTAAATCCTAGTTTATAAGTGTTACAGTGACTGTCCTGTTTGTAAGGTAGATATATCACAGAAGACAGGTGAGAGAGAAAATGAAAATTTAAACTTTTGTGGCTTGGCCTTTCCTTTAGATTTGATTACTTCTCAACGCACACTCATTTTATTGCAATCTTCCCTCCATTTTTTTTTTTCTTTTCAAGATCTAAAAACCTATATGGATGTCTCAAACTGGTGTAAAGACAGTCACAAAATTAAAATTACACACATATATAAATATATATACTCACATTTTCTGTAATTTCTTTCAGATGGATAGTGAGCACTAAGGGGTTCAAAGATGGGTAATTATTACTCCTGATACGGGAGCTTCTAAGGACTCAGTGATGTAAAAGAAACAAAGATTTCTTAAACAAAATGTAGTTTAAAAGTTAGCCTTAAAAAAAGTTAATCTGGCTATTCTTCCTTTCTTTCTTCTTTCCTTCCTTCCTTTTCTTCTACTTAGTTACAAAGTCATTAGGCAGGCCTCTGCAGGGCAGGAAAGGGCTGGAGCCCAAAGAAGAGGATGTCAGGAAGGCAGCCTAGTAAAGATTGGAACCCATTCAAGGAGAATGTCCTAAGTATGTATGCACCAAACAACAGAATTGCAAAATGTGTAAAGCAAAAGCTGATAGAACTGAAAAGATAGAGAAATCCACAGTTATGGTTGGAGACTTTAGCATTTCACTCAACAATTGATAGAACAACTAGACAGAAAATCATCAAGCGTATAGAAAAACTCAATAATATCATTAACCAAAAAGATCTAATTGACATTTGTAGAACACTTCACCCAATAACAAGAGAATACGTATTTTTTTCAAGTACCCCTGGAACATTCACCAAGATATCCTGAACTACAAAACAAACCTTTAAAAAGTTGAAATTATATAGCATGTGTTCTCCCACCACAATGGAATAAAACTATAAATCAAAAACAGGATACCAAGAAAACCTCCAATACTTGGAAATTAAATAATAGACATCTAAACAATTTGTAGGTCAAAGAGAACATCTCAAGGCAAAAAAATGCATTGAACTGAATGAAAACGAAAATACAACAAATCAAATTTGAGGGACACAGTTAAATTAGTGCCGAAAAAAATTTATAGCACTAAATGCTTACATTAGAAAAGAAGAAAAGTTTCAAGTTTCCTTCCCAAAAATCTAGAGAAAGAGGAGCAAAATAAACCCAAAATAAGCAGGAAAAGGAAATAATAGAGATGGAAGAAGAAACAAATAGAATTAAAAAAAAAAAAAGAAAAACAGTGGATAAATCAATGAAACAAAGATCTGTTCTTTGAAAAGATCAATAAAACCACTACTAAGACTGACGAAAAAAGGAGGTGACACAAATTTCCAATATCAGGAATGAAACAGGGGCTATCACTATAGACCTTAAGACATCAAAAGGATAAAAAGACCAATTCATCAAAAACTACCATCATAACTTACCTGATGTGAAGTAGATCATTTGAATAGCCCTATAACTATTTAGGAAATTGAATTTAAAAACTCTCTCAAAGGAAATCTCCAGATCCAGATTATTTCACTGGAAAATTCTACCAAATATTAAGGAAGAATTAACACCAATTCTATGCAGTCTCTTCTGAAAAATGGAAGAGGAGGGAACATTTTCCAATTCATTTATGAAGCTAATACCCTGATACCAAAACCAAAGACAGTAAAAAAAAATGTGTGTGTGTATAAAACCAATATCTCTCATGAATGTAGGTACGAAAATCCTTAAACTATTAAATAGAATTCAGCAATATATACAAAGAATTATATAATATGACCAAATGTGATCATAACAGGGAAAGCCTATTTTGATATTTGAAAATCAATCAATGTAATTCATCATATTAACAAGCTAAAGAAGAAAAATCATATTATGTCAAACAATGCAGAAAAAAATTTTGACAAAATTCAAAATTCAAAATTTTGACAAAATTCAACACCCCAAGATTTTTTTAAAGAACTCAGAAAAATAAGAATAGATTTGATATAAAGCACCTAACAAATTGAAAAAGAATAGCTAACATTGTACTTAATGGTGAAAAAGACAATGCTTTTCCCTAAATAAGGTACAAGGCAAAGATTTTTGCTTTCATGAACCACACCCTGTTCAACATTGTGCTCGAAATTCTAACCAGAGCAATAAGCAAGAAAAGGAAATAAAAGGCATAAAAACCAGAAAGGAAAGAAACAGAACTTTCCCTGTTTGTGGCTGACAGGGTTACCTACATAGGAAATCCAAAGGAATCAAGAAAAAACTAGAACTACGATGAGTTCAGCAAGGGTACAGGATTCAGGGTAAACATACAAAAATTAATTGCTAGGAATCGATATACTGGGAATGAACATGTGGATATCAAATTAAGAATACATTACTTACAATTGTCAAAAGATGAAATATAGGATTTGTATGCTGAAAACTACAAAATGCTTGTGAAAGAAATCAAAGAAGATATAAAAAATGGAAAGACATTCTGAACTTTATGGCACCAAAGTTCATGGAACTACTATCAATGATATGAAGGCATCAGAATCTCATTTCTGAAAA
Organism: Pteropus vampyrus; assembly: GCF_000151845.1. Taxonomy (NCBI): domain Eukaryota; kingdom Metazoa; phylum Chordata; class Mammalia; order Chiroptera; family Pteropodidae; genus Pteropus; species Pteropus vampyrus. The sequence continues at coordinate 4,657,966 of NW_011888927.1, forward strand.
GAATCAATCCTTTATACAAAAGAAAATCCTAATTCTCTTTTAAAGCCTGTCTCACTGGGGAGAAGTTTAACAATTATACCTATTTTTTTTTAATGATGACATTGGTCCAATAAGTTTCAGCTGTACACTTTACACTGTGTGTTCACCTCCCATAGTTAGATTCCTTTCTGTCACCACATATTTGACTCCCTTTACCCCATCTGCCTCCTCTTCCCCGCTCCTCCCTACCCTCTGGTAACCACTAGTCTATTGTCCATGTCCATGAGTCTCTGTTTGTTTTTCCTATTCATTTATTGCTTTTATGCCTATTTTTAATAAATTTATAATAAACATTTATTGTAAGCATGTTGGGCTAGGCTCTGTGCCTGCATCATCTCACTTAATTTTCACAGCAACACTGTGAAATACCTCCTATTTTTAATCCATATTAAACACATGAGTATCCTAAAGTACAAAGAAATGATATCACTTGCCTTGGGTCATACAGCTGGTATGATATAGAACCAGTACTCAAACTCATGTTTATCTGACTCTAAATTCCAAGCTTGTAACCATTATGCTCTACTGTCTGGAGCACTGGCAAACTCAGACTTTGAAAGACAAAGCTCTCTCAGAGTGTCTGAATTCCATACCAACTAAGATATCACTGAGATGAGTGATCTTTAGGCTTTGTCAGAGGGAGGCAGGGAGATCTTGGGCAATACCAGCATCAGTTATGTCTGTGTCATTCATTTCTTTGGAAAGCCTTGTCTTGACTAGTAGTCTACCTTTTCTTTTTTCTGTCAGGAGAGCATAACCACCTTATAGCATTACCAACTCAGTGAAGGGCAAGACAACCCCAGGTACCTCTCACTGTTTGCAGTCTATAGGACTAACCCCTGAACTTCAGCAAATATTTTTTATAAACGTGCTCTTGAACCCAGCCTTCCTCTTGGAATCTCTGTTCAGTATCTTTCTAACAGCTGCCATCAGCTTGGCCTCTCTCTCCTTATGATAACAGCTGCCAGAGATGACCCTTTCCAGCCTGGGAGGGGAGGCGGAAGGAACCAGTGAGCGGGTAGGAGGGGGAGTGACTTCCCAGCAAGATTGTTTCTCCAAAGATGCTTTCTTTGTCTTCAGCAGCTGCCAAGGAAGCACCACTTGTGAGGTCTAGACCAGGTCCCCATGATAACCACTCCTTCTTGATCCTCATTCAGTGACGAAAATGTAAAGGCCTGAGCATTCTTTAGTCAGAATAAGAGCTCACATACACACCTGTGCCTTCAGGTCATGGGGTTATGATACAAAGAACAAAGAGCCTTTCTAAGATTCCAAAGGAGGGTAGAGGCCCAGCCATCTGTCACAGCTGAAGGGAATATTTGGGGAAACCAAATTGTTCACCAATAACTGAGATTTATTTCCTTGCATGAACAGATCTTATGACGTCAGCGCTGTGGGCCATTCAGCACTTGTAAAGGAGTTTTGTTAATATCAAACAATAAAATTCACTTGGTCATTGGGAAGACAATTTAATAGAGTGATAACTTCATAGCATTATTTTTCTAGGAAAAATTCATAGTTTTTCAAACATTTTATTTCACACACAAAAAATACTTTTTTAATTCCATAATGACTTTTTAGTTTATAACAGTGTTCTTTGGATCTCAAATTCCTCATGTTGATATAAGACAAAGTGTAGTAAGAAATAACCCAAAGCAATCATTTCAGAAAAGCAATATGTTTTTGATGTCGTTCTCTCTTAAAATATATTTTTAAAAGTGAAAGGGACATTACGATAAAGATGATAGTATTTCCTGTGTACTGGTCTTTTTAAGGCTCTACTGGTACTAGCAGTTCGTAAGATTAGACATCAGGGTCAACATATTAGCTTTGTCAAGTTCATAAACTTTATGAATTTACAGTGAAAAAACCAACTGCTAAGAGTACCAGGGGATTCATATTGTTTGCTATTGCAACATTCCTTTCTAAGTAAGAGACCCCATTTTATAAACTGAATAAAGATCACAAGTTTTCTTCCTGAATATAGAATTAAAATCAAAGAAATTAAGTAAAAGTCAATGAGCTCAGGCTCTGGTGACCTAACATAACCTCTCTTACTCAAGACTCAGTTCCTTGTCAATCAGAGTATCCTTGGCAACCTGTCCCCCACCCCCCCACCCCCACCCCCTGCCAGACAGGACTAGAGAAATGCTTACCACTGGTGCCATGAAAACCAACCTGATAGTTCATTATGACAACTTCTAAGGTATGACTTCTCTTACATTACTTCTAGGATGGCTACTTTCTGAAGATACAGGGTAAATTATAGGGCAATGTGCTAGGAACCATGGCTGACATAGAAATATATTAGACATGAATATTACTTTCAAGATTATAATCTAGTAATGGGGTAAAACATATGCTATATAAATATGGGCTCAAGATGTCAGTCACATTTTCGAGTTCTCTATAGGGTAATAATAGGATTATAATAATCTTCCCCAAATTGTTTCTCTGGCCCTGTCACCTCCTATTCTGCCAAAGCTTTGGCTTCAATTCCTTCTGAAGAGGTTTTTGAGTGTTTCCTATGTACTCTATGCAATTCTCTTGGCTACCAAAGGACATTCACTATTTTCCTCCTCTCCTGTTCTTGCTTGCTATGGTGGTTATCTCCTATTATTGTTAGCACCCAAAAAGCCATTAGGTCACAAATGTCTAATAAAGACACTGCTCTCATCACTGCCCACCAGTGCCAGTGCAGAGGCTGCTAATGGCTGTGCGCAGTGTGTGGAGTCTGCACTCAGCCACCTCCCACAGTGTCACTGCACATCCGTAGACCTCCATACCATGTGGTATGGTTGAAAGTTCATGGACCCGAACACAAAGGCCTGGGTTGGAATGCCAGCTCTGCCATTACCTCCCTGCAATGTCTTTCGGCATTTTACTTCCTTTCTATGAACCTCCATGTCTTGCCTAATCTGTCAAGTAGGAATTAAGTTGTTTTAGGATTAAATGGAACAATGTGAGTAGAGAGTCTAGCATAGTGCTGGCATATAATAGGTACAAATAGCAGCTATTATTATGTATTCATTTAATATATCTTAATGCCCCCTATGTCCTGGGCAGTGTGCTATACACCAGGTCTAAAATGATGGAAAAGTTGCTGTATCTGGGAGCTTACTGTTCCAGTAATGGGAATCAGCGTAGAAATAAATATTATGAAGGTCTGTTAGGATTCAGGACTTCTCTTATTCTTATTTTTATCCAAGATAAAACATGATGTCGCAGAAGAGGTACAGGTGACATGCTATGAGATGTCCAGGAGGGCATGTCCCATCCTGGCTGGGTTCAGTGGTTAATGAGAGATTCACTGATACTCATCAGTATAATGTGTTTGCTGTGTTTTTCTCTTTAGCATTCTTGTTCCATTGCCCCACCATTTGTATGAATGTGGAATAGGAGACCAAACCTGAAATGAATTGAATAATGGAGAATATGGGTGGATGTTTGAACTTGGCTTGCTAAATTAACCAATACCTCATTTTCAATATACCAGACAACCTGTTTTCATAATGGTTTCTTTCCTTTTGATGATATTTGGATCATCCACTAAATAGATAAGTTGTAACTGACATAGTACACTGGAGTCAAGGGAAAATTGATGCTGCATCTCAAATTGTGCTCCTGAATCCCATCCCCATCAAGGACTGGCCATTCATAAAAGATTAAATGTGAGGCAAACCCATATCTGAGTACATGTCTTTCCCATCTGTTTTAATTTTGCTTAAAATAATAACAGCTTTCTTTACCCACTTACCTTAATCTGTGCTGATTCTTTTAATGTTCAGCAACCAGAAGTAGTCTGTGGTGCTTAGCTGGTGTTTCAGGATGCACTGAGATTAGATTTAATTGAACCATTAGAAAATTTTTTTTACAGCTGTGTATTTTATTGACTGGGCTAGAATCACTACAATTTTAATTGATGCTTGGAGTGGGAAATTTATTCTGTAATTTAACGTTGAAGAGATGGTTATGTTGATCTGCACTAAGAGCAAGTGAGCAAAATGTGGGGCTCAGATTAGGTAAGCAAAATGCCTTTTTAAAGCAGGACACTTTTACTGTTGTGTGAACTTTTAATTAAAATGTTAATGATTTTTTGTATTTAAATCTATATCTCCTTTGTTCCCTTTTTCTGCAATTTTTAAAAATCATATTGTCATGTCCCTCCACTTCTAAATTCCTCTTCAGCCTACCCCTAAATAAAACCTCTCTTGCACTAGGCAGATAAATTTTACCTGTGCTGAGGCAGAAAGTAAATTAAAACAATGATAATATAATCCAGGGTAACCTGGGAATATCATCTAGATGAAAATTATAGTTGATTAAAAGAGGTAACTATTAAATGTAAGAACTGCTCTCAGAAGTCACCATGGAAACATAAGGCCAATATTATTGTTTTTCCTGGTAATACACAAAGAACTGTATATGCTCAGTAAGTGGAATTGATCAAATGTAACACCCATGACCCTGAATATTTTATAGGGTTGACTACATGTCACCATTTCAATATGTCTGTCACTTGATGCAATCAAGTGTTTTGCAGTACAGAACTTCAACTGAATTAGCTCTCAGATGAGTATTTTTGTTAATAAATATGTGGATAATGGATAGGGAACTGAATACATTTAAAATAGTGTGAAATCTAGGCGACCTGCTGCCTTTTTGTCTTAGATGCCAACTTATAGTGGTGATTAGGCCCCAGAGTCATATAAAGACTCTCTAATAATCAAAGCCTTTGTAGATACTGTTCATATTTTATCAATAAACTAATAAAGCCCTTGGAAGTGAAAAATTTAGCCAACTAACATAAAATCTAGACTTCTTTAATTTTCCTTAAAATTATCCACTGTTTTTTCTCATCTTGTATGGTATTCCTTCTCTGTTTAAAAAGGCCTTAATTTGCAGAACACAGGGCAATAACAATTAAATGCTAAATGTAAAGAGAACACCTCTTTGAATCCCCCAATTCAACACCAGTGTTTTTTTTCCTGATAACTTTGAGACATGTTGATTTAAATACTTGGTGACTTTGGGGAACTGTAATGTCACTGGTGGAATGAAGAAGTAGATAGTTATTAGTATGTGCAGTAATTGCAATCCCAAGAGATTTTTTTTCAGATAGGTCTTAAAGAGGAAACATTTTTTACTGTTGGAATGAAAAAGTGAACTATTGCCTGCGATGGCACCATCTGGTGGTTTTATTTTTAATGTCACTGCATATTTATTGAGAACATGTAATCTACCAAATATTGCTCACTATAAAGTAGACCCAGCTCTATCTTGATGAGCTCAGCATATATTGTGAATTGGCAAAAACGCAAGAAATAAATGAATGAACTGCTGGGTTGGAAATATGTGATTCCTATAAAATTCTTTGCCTTATCCCAACCCGGGACGTGTTTCATTTCATTTAGAAAAGAAATAACAAAAAATTTTTAGATAAAAACAAAAACAACTGTTATATGGCTGAATCAAAGTGAAAAAGTTTCAGAAGATTATAAAGTGAGGATAAGGATCTACTCTTTTATCAATATATCTACAATTCTTATATTGCTCAAGAGAGAACAAAAAAGAAGACTGAAAGTGTTCATCCAAAGTACTGACAATTCTAAATAAAATATTGACAAATTAAGTATAACAATATACTCAAAAAGATAATATATCACAATTTAGTGGCAGTATTCTAGGAATACAAAGTAGTTTACCATTATAAGATTAACCAAGGTAATTTACCACATTAACAGAAAAAGGAGAAAAATGTCAGATAAACATTCCATTCAATGCAGTAAAAGTATTTGGTAGAGCCCAATACCCATTTATGACTTTTTACAAAATTCTTAGCAAACTAGGAATAGACAGAAATTTCATTAATTTGATAAAAACTATCTGCAAAATATGGCAAATGTCATACTTAATAGTAAAATATTGAAAGCTTTTTCCTTACAGTGAGAACAAGACTAATAATATGCCTGCTCTCTTTCCTGTTCAACACTGGACTGGAAGTCCTAGCTGGTGCTATAAGAGAGGAGAAAGAAATAAAAGAGTTTGAATCATTATGTGTACACTAGAAACTAATATAATGTTATTTGTCGATTATACCTTAATATCAATCAATCAATCAATAACGTATTATAGACAAATAGCTCTCCAATTATGTCCCGCCCTAATTACTGGAACCTGTGAATATGTTACATTACATGGCAAAGGAAAGAGACTTTGCAGGTATAATTAAGTTATAGGCATTAAGATAAGGAGTAGGCTAATTAAATATGCCTATAGGGAAAAACAATTTTTTTCCTCTAACTCACACCATACACAAAATTCAGTTCAAGACTGATTGATAAGAGTATAAGGTCAACATATAAAAGCAATTATATTTCTATATACCAGCATCTACAAAAAAAAAAATAAAATTTTAAAATATGCCACTTGCAAAAATATTTTCATTTACATTAACGTCTAAAATAGTATATAAAATATTCTTTGCATAAAAATAACATTATTGAGAAAAATTAAATATGACCTAATAAATGCCGTTACTTTTACCATATCCAAGGTTAATATTTTAAAAATCAATTACTTTTCTATATCCCAGTAACAAATAGAAAATGAAATTTTAAAAATACATCATTTATAAAAAATTCCAATTTCAATAGCATGAAAGCTGTTAAATGTGCATACCATAAAACTTCAATTTATTATGGAGAAAAATGAACTCTTCTTGAATAAATGGAAAAACATATTATTTCTATTGATTAAAAGACTCAATATGTTAAAAATAACAACTCTTCTTAAACTGATATATACTCATCAAAATCTTTTTTTAAGATTTTGTATTTATGTATAAATTGAAAAGTGGATTTTAATTTTATATGGAAATGCAAAGGGAAAAGGATATACAAGGCAATCTTGAAAAAGAAAAACCTGGAGTCTTAACACTTCCAGATATCGAAATCTATTATAAAGTTAGAGTAATAAGAACAGTATGCTCTTAGAGCAAAGGTAGATAAACTAAACAATGGAACAGAATGGAGAGTTGAAAAATAGATCCACACATATAGGGTTTCCTGGCTTATGATTAAGGGGGTGGAGCAGTTCGCTGGGGGGAAGATAGAGTCTTTTCACTAAATAGTGATAGGTTAATTAAATATGCATATGGGAAAAATGAATTTTTTCCTTTACCATATACAAAATTTAATCCAAGATGGATTGCAGATCTATATGTGAAAGTTACAACAATAAAGCTTTTAGAAAAAGCATAGGAAAATATCTTCATAACTTAGAAGAAAAGATGTATTAAATAAAATGCAAAACAAACAAACCAAAAGGAAAAATCAGATGTATTAGAATATATTAACATTAAAAATGTTCATTAAAAGACACCATTAAGAGAGTGCAAAAGCAAGTTTCAGCATGTAATACATTCATAGGAAAGAAGTCTTGTATCCAGAATAAAGAACTCTTACAAAATATGAAAGAAACATTAAAAACCTATAAGAAAAGATAGGCAACCCAACAGAAAAATGGGCAAAAGATTTGAACAGGCACTTCACAAGAGAGGATATTTAATAAATATAGGAAAAGTTGCTCAACTCAATTAGTCTTCAGGAAAATGCAAATCAGAACCACATGTGTTTATTAGTGTTCTATTGCTGCCATAATAACTTACCACAAATTTAGTGGCTTAAAACAATACAAATATGTTATCTTATAGTTCTGTAGGGTAGAAGTCCAGCATAGGCCTCACTGCACTAAAATCAAGGCATCGATAACACTGTATTTCTCTTCTGGAGGCTCTAAGGAAGAATCCATTTCCTTCTCTTTTCAGCTTCTAGGGGCTGCCCTCATTCCTTGGTTTTGCCCCATTCTGTCATTTTCAAAGATGACAATGTTCCATCTTTTTGACCCGTTTTCCATCAACACATCTGTCTGTGACTACTTCTGGGAAAGGCTCTCCACTTTTAAATGCTCATGTGATTAGATTTGGTCCACCCAAATAATCCAGGATACTCCACACATCTCAAGGTCCATAACCTTAACTCGTCTGCAGATTCTCTTTTGCCATTGTAGGGTAATATAGTCAAAGGTTCTGGGAATTAGAATATGGACATCTTTGGGGGACCATTTTTCTATCTACCACAATATGCTACACTTCACATCCACCAAAATGGCCAATGAAAAAGAAAATACCAAGTTTTGATAGAGATGTGGAATAAATATAACTCTTATACACTGCTGTTGAGAGTAAAAACACTTTGTCTAAAAAAATTTTTTTTGGAGGGTGCTTCATTCTGAAAGATTTTCACTGGTTACAGAATGCCGTATTGACAATTTTTATTTTAGTACTTTAATAATGTCACTCTTGACTTCTAGTCTGCATAATTTCTGATGAGAAATCTGCTATAATTATTTGTTCCTCTCAATGGAATGTTTCTTTTTTTTCTTTGACTGTTTTCTCAGCTAGCATATATGTAGGTATATTCTCTCAGCTTTGGTATTTATGCTGCTTGAAGTTCCCTCAGCTTTCTAGATCTGTGGTTTGTTGTCATTCTTTTTTTTTTTTAATTTTGGAAAATTCTTTAAATATTTGGCTGGCTCATTCTCTCTTCATCTTCTAGGACTCCAGTTACACATATGTTAGACTGTTTTATGTAGCTCTATAGCTTTTGATTTTTTTAACTAACTTTTTTTTTTTTTACTCTGCATTTTCATTTGGATCATTTCTATTGACTTACCTTCAAGTTCACTGATTCTTTCTTCCATAGTATTCGAGTTGGGTTTTCTTTTTCCTTGCATTCTTGTGTCTCTAATATTTTAATGAATGATTGGTACTGAATATGAAAGAACAGTAGAGACTGACATAAATAATATTCGCAGCTGGAAATGGGTAAGCCTCTTTTTCTTAGTGTGCGCATGCATCAGTCTAATGAGGATCGAGCTTGGTTTGAGTTTTATTGCTGCCGTGGTCATCTCACTACACCAAGAGGAATGAGCTGCTGTTACCTTGAGCTTAAAGTGGAAGCTGACGTACCAAAAAGTTTTTCTGTGTTCCCGCTTTATTCTCACCTTTCAACAATCCCTGCATGCTTACTCCACAGAAGTGATTCTTTTTCATGCTCTCGCTTCTTTCCCAGCAGTAGATTGCTGTTGTATGTTTTTTGAGGCTATGCTTATTGTGAGGGGCATGAGAAGGACTTCTGAATTGTTGGTAATGTTATGTTTCTTGATCTGTGTTCTAGTTACATAGAATTCTTGCCACTGGAGTGATTCCTCTCAGTCAAGGTATTGTGTTTCAGTTAAACTGAAATTAATTTTCTAGAAGGAAACATATTGCTCCCTGCTGGTATCTTAGCTCAGAGAAAGAATGGAGAATGAGAAATAGGACAGGTAAATTTTGCTCTGTGATGGAGACGTGGGCAGCCAAAGGCCAGCATTAGAGAACTGAGTGGCTGAGGGACTATTGATCCAAAGAATAACCTGTTTTCCCAGGTCTACCTCAGGTAATACTACCTGGGACCATATCTTTTCCATATCCTGTGGCCTCAAAATATCTATGATCGTAGCATCCATACAGAAAGTATTTATAAGTGATGCTTTAGTGAAAGAGTTACTAGGACTGTTATTTTAAAAGAGCTCTGAGTATGGCCCTGGATTCATCAGCAAACTGTCATAAATCAAATAGGAATTCCCTAGTGTTAACAACGTGGAACTGGAAGTAGCTAGTAGACAGGATCACTTACCTGCTTCCAGGATCATTGACAACTTTTTATTTCAGTACTTATTTCTCACTTATTGACTTATATCAAAAGAGCCTTATTAACTGAGGGGTAGACACAAGGATTTTCTTCATTTTGTACTTATATAGGAATTTCATTATCATTTGCTTAATTATCTAGACTTTAATTTTAAGAGGATGTGTTTCTTTGCAATGTTAATATCTATTAACATTCGATGCAGCCCTGCCTTTGAACCTGAAAAAATTGCTGATTTTTTTTTTTTTTTTGCAGTGGAATTGTCAACTGTTGCTTTGATATGCATAAATCCAGTCATTTGAGTTTTCTTAGGATCATAGCAAAACAAACACTTTCTCTCAGTTCTTTTGCACTTATGAAATTTAGGCAAGTCTATGTTATCTCATGTAATGTAGGAATTTTTTTGTGCTTCACTTAGGCCATCATCAGGTACCTTGTATTTTCAACCTGTCAAAGAATTTCATTGAATGTATACATTGCATACAACTTTAGACATTGACCTTAAACATAATTATATTTTAGATCCTTGTCAAGATTTGAGGCTTATATCTTCAATATGCCCTATAACTGGCCTGGTTGTGACCTGATATCCATTCTCCTCCTTTGTCCTTTCCTTCTAATTGTACATTGCCAGAGTATAAGAGTATGTATACTATGGAAGATAGAATTTGAGATAGCCTTTTGAAAAACTAGTTCTTGGGTAATATGTTAACATGTCGCCCATTAGCAACGTTTTATAGCCAGCTATATAAATAGGTAATACTGGGTGAGATTTTGATCTGATTAGTATCTATGACTGGTTATTTATCCATTTTCAGCATAAGTACTCATGTCAAGATTGAAAGGATAGTAGTATAGGTAGAACTGGAATAGAAAAATAGAAAGGGTATAATTAACTGCCTTATTCCAGGTTGTTTCCTGATTGTAAAAATAATATGTGCTGAATTGTAGTAATTTTGGAAACATCATAGAAATATACAAAGAAAATAGAAATCCCCTATAACCTCATCATTCACAGATAACCGCTGTTTAAATTTTGATCTATTTTCTTACCTTCTTTTTCTCCATGTGTATGAAAATATGTGCATGGGTGTGTGTTTGTGTGTCAGAGTAGGTTTTAACTATCTCAAGGTCTTAAACAACAATAATAACAAAACATGAAATCATAAGAAGGAATTCATTTAGATTTTTACTCAGGAGTGAGGCAGTCAGGCATCAATTTAATTTAAACTTCAGCACAAGGAATATTTTATTTGGAACTTGGCTAAAAGAGACAAATTGGGGCCATCTGGTTTTAATCCCCCTTTAACAGCTGAGCCAAGCAGCTCACCTTCTCCCCAGTTTCTACCTCCCATGCTATTTGGCAGAGCTGTACACACCCTGGCATGATTACCAAAACAAATTAATGCTTCTTAAGTCTGCTTGTAATTAATAACTCCCGACAGAACATAAGTCTTCTGTAGGTTTGGAATCTTGCCTAATTTTCTCTAAGATAAGTAATTAGATGCTGAGGACCGATAAGGTTCTTTCCTCTGAGCATCTGCCAAACAGCCTGCATCTGTAATGTGGGTAAGATGATTAAAATCTGAAAATGGCTGGAGGTTTTCTCATGTGTCACAGAACCGAAGATATTTCTTCTACCCCATCCCCCAAGCCCAACACTTCCCAAAACAAGAAAAGATTTAAAATGAATCCAAAAAGTCTATACCTAAAGTCATTTAGACGGTTTAACATCTGTTTTCTATTTTCTTCCTTTGACTCGCAAATTTTCTGTGCAGTCAAATTAAATTTGAAGGATCGGTTTCCAACTAGCTGTGAACACTATCAAGTTAATGATTGTACTTTTCTCTGGAACTTGGTCTGTATACCAATGGAATCATGTTTACTAAACTCCTTTATAAGAATATACTGGGACACTCCTATCATAGGGCTTCTGTTTGGTAACTTGTCTATTATGAAATTCTAAATCAGAGCTCTATACTGCCTTGGTGGTGACCCTTTCTAAAAGTTCAAAGGGAATACTTTTATCTACTTTTTTTTCCTTAAAGCATGAATTTTCAACCTTGGCACTACTGTTATTTAGAATAAGATAATTCTTCATTGAGGGGAGCTATGTCTTGTGCACTGTAGGATGCTTAGTAGCATCAATGGCCTCTATCCTATAGGTGCCAGTAGCAACAAATGCCCCTCCTAAGTTTTAACAATCAAAAAAGTTTCCAAACATTGCCAAATGTTCCCTGGAGATTACAGCTACTCTTGTTGAGAACCTCTGGCCTACACAATAATATTCCCATTCTCAATGGTGACAGTATAATAAAGCAGACCTTTATTTATTGGTGAGATGTAACTAGGATCCTAACTAGTACTGTTTATTCACCTCTTCAACAAAGTTGCTATTAAATAATTCAGAGGCATAAGTGGAGAGCAGTTGATTGAACACGTATTTTAATTTAACTAAGCTGGTACCTCCTAGTAGCTAGACATTGTAGAAGCTCAGTTTTGAAAAGGTTGGGTTCTACTGTTTGTGCGTCATCAGTACTTTAAAGATGAGAAAAGAAGGCATATGAGCAATTTCACATGCAGAGTTATTCACCCTAGGGCTTCGGCTCTGCTTCCGAGAGTAGTATATTCTCTCAGAGCCCAAGCAGAACTAGGAATAACCAAGGTTTATTTTTATGACTTTTGATAGGCAAAAACTTAAAAAAAAAATAACCAGGTGATTTACCAACAGAAGGAGGCTGAAATTTAATTGGCCCAAAGAAACTATAATTATTTAGAGAGAAAGCTTTTAATTGCGAAAAAGGATATTGTGAATTTGGGATGAGGAAGAAGTAGAATGCTTTGTTACTGGTGGTCAAAGAAGAGTAGGACACTTCTCTAAGTGGCTAAGATAAAGAGAGAGGCCACCAGATTCATTTAGAAGGAAGAGTACTATATGTTAAAAGAGAAACATCACTCCAGAAATCTTCTTTCTTTCTTTGAGTAAAGTCACTGCTAAGGTCAAAAGGTCAAATCTTAAGGTAGGAAATCAGAAAAGCATCTGGTTATTCTAAGGCACATGTAAGGCATGAAAAATCTGAGGCATATTTGACATGAAAACACGAAAAGTAAATAAGCAATGAAATATTCCCTTAACGTATAGAACTTAAATGTTAGAATCTGGTTGTGCTGATGTTATAGGAGGGTAAAACAAGAATTTCATGCTACCATGCACATACCTAGAAATCCCCAATAACCCTCCACAGCGGTGTCCCATAAACTTGTAAAGGTTATGAAAAAATCCTTGGCACATAAATTATTAGAAGATGAAAAGTCTTTAATGATTAGCTACATGAAAATAGGTCTATTTAGAAAAGCACAACATATAAAATAAATTATTTTATAATTTTCAGGAAATTCATAAAGGATATTAATTTATATAGCTAAAGTTTATGATTTAAGTTCTTAAAAGACTAGCAAATCTATTTCAACAAAGAAATTATGGACGTGTCAGGTTCTTTTTTTTTCCTTCTAGAATCAGATAATTTTAGTTCCAGAGGATGTTTGTTATAGGCATTCATAAAATGAACTGAAGTCACTCTTAAATCTGAACCTCTAATCCTCCTACCCTACCCTCAGGGTCTTTTGGAAAAAGTTGCAAATTTTTCTCTGCTAAGTTCCTATAAATCATGCTGACTATCTCTATCATTACTATAAACATCGAGGGACAAATCTTATAAGATAAGAAATTCTTTCTTTATTGATTTATAGTACTTATTGTTAAATAAACAAACCATTTACTTACTTAAGTGATCACTCTAAGCCCAATGTGTATATTTCCCAAGAATAGTTAAGGCTAAATTTTAAAATCTGAATAGATAATTAGATGCCATATTATTGTGTTCCCTCACGTTTGTAGGGGATTGCATTTTGGTTATCATCTTAAAATACCAATTCTAGATACTTTATTTACCAAATGGAGATAAATGTTTAAAAATTTTTAATAGTCTTTTACAGAGTTATTCATAGATAGCTAGAAATACTTTTTTAAAAGAAAGGCTAACCTTTTATTTATTTATTTATTTATTGTAAGTTGAAATTTATTTTTATTAAACTAGTGGGAAAGACCAAGTTTTGTTTATTTATTTTAGTTTAGATATGAGTCAATTCATATTTTATTTTACTCATTAAGGATGAGCACAGTAAAGCTTTGAAAAGCTGTAGCAGTACAAGATTCATTTTAGAAAATATGCTTCTTACTAGAAAAGGAAGTGAGAGGCATGTATACTACTCCAGCTGGGCATGAAAAGACAGCTGGAAATACCCATGGAGCTATTTTTAGTGAGGGGGAGACAAATTTTCTGCTCTCTTCGAGGGTTCCTTGGAGAATAACTGCTTTGATGAGCCTCAAAAATACAAAATCAGAGATATTGTTGGAAATAATGAACTAAGACCTAGCAAAGTGTATCCTCAGGCACTGTACCACAAGCAACCCCCAAAGTTTATTTTGCCAATTATAAATCAAAAGCCTTAATATTTTGTTTCTTGCAATTTACCATTAGGAAGTCATCATGAATATTCATAAAGATTCAGCCATACAAGTGTTCATGGCTCTTAATATCCATAATAATAATACCTAGAGGGGACAACCTAAAAGTTCAAAAATAGGAGACAAAGTTATATTATTGAGACATTATTGCACCAATTTATTGGAATGCTGTGTAGCCATTAAAATGACATTGCAAAAGAATATTTAATGTGTGCAAAATATTCACTATATAATTAAGCACAAAAAGAAAAGTTATAATGTAGTACATACCCCATGCTTTATGTGTTTATGTGCTATTATATGCCTAGAAGGGCACATACTAAAATGTTAACTGGTTATCTCTGGCTGTTGCCATTATGGATTAGGGTCCACGTTATTTTCTCTCTTTTTTTGGCCTGTATTTTGAAGATTACAGTTATTTCCTTTTTAAAATTCCTGCATTAAAACAAATTTATTGAATAACTTCTCTGGCCAAATACAGTTCTAATCAGGTATTAAGTTAAATAAATGCATGCATTCCTGAACATATCTTATTTAAAAGTTATATTTTAAAAGTCAATGGAAAAAAAATGTTGTCAAACTTAAAAGTTCATTTTAAAGGAAAATTAAGCTCATCAGAGTAACCAGTAGAGTTTCGAAGAGTAAGCTTCCAAGCCTGTCTTTAAACAGAGAAAGAGGAACAAGCACCTGAACTTCCAGCTCTCTCTTCCTTCTTTCTACTGATGATGGTTTTCAGCTTCCTGCCAGGGAAAGTGAACACAGGGGTGAAAATAAACACAATGCTACAGGTGGGATTATCTCAGAGTTATGGAGGAGGATTTTAGGTCTCTGTTGCTAATGATTGGTTCATGTTAAAAATAAAATGCCTTAAGAGCAGTTTAGATTACAGTAAGCTGACCTCATTATTATAGCAAAGAAAGCAAAACAAAACAGCTTCTCTACTACAGTTGAGAAAGGAAGGTAAAATAAAGACAATTATCAGCATTTAGGAAGGATAGAGAGAAGAGTTCCTGTCTATTCAGCAGAGTAAAGAGAAGGTGGCAGTAAAAGTAACACATGATAAGCTTGTATAGCTCCGGTGATAAAGATGCTGTGCCTTCCTATTGCCTAAGTGGAAAAGCAGAAAAGAAAAAAAAAAAATCCAAGTTAAGATTTAAGCTGTGTAACTACTTGTGAAATTATCAAAACCTTTGATAATTCTTTCGGCATTTTAATAAAATCCACCATTAATATTTAATTTTAATAATTTTGAGTTAGTCTTTCCAATCCAGGACTCTCCCTGAACACAAACTTGGAAACTTTTTGCAAAGCTGTTCCAGCAAATAAATGCTGAAATTAAGCTATATTTAAAATTTTTTGCTTAGAAATAAAACTTCCTTTTTATACCTTTTTTTTATGACATAGCTAGGAATTTGTGTAAACTATTTGCAAATTGCTTACTTTAATATTTTAAAACCAGGTGACATCTCAGTCTGTGCTTTTGGTATGTTTGGGCATTTATTAGGATCAAGTCACTTTTCAGGCATATACTTAAAAGTTGATCATCATAAGTAAATGCAAAGCATTCTCCTGAGAAAAACATTGGTTATGGGCCAGGCTTTAAAAATGGAATGTGCGATTGGAAGCTGCAGTAGTTGGTGTGCAGTTCAGCACTTACTATGTTTATCAACCATTCAGGAAATTTCATAATAATTTGGTATTTAAGAGAAATTCTGAAGGAAAAAAAAAGCACCTTTCTACTATGATAAAATATAGAGAACTGTCCCCAAATTTTTTATACAATTATGTTCATTGCCGTTTTTTATTAATTAATAAGTAAAATTCCAAAGGCTAAAGTGAGTAAACAAAAAGGAAACTATCCTGTGAGTTGTGAGTTTGTTCTTTTAAAATATGCTTTCTTGATTTTAATCTTTTGATCACTGATCTCTTGACTTAAAAAAAAAACCATTAAAAAACTGAAATCACACTTCTGTTACAATTACTTTTATTTTTGGCACTACAGTTTGTAAACAGATAATTCCTATCCAACTTTAAGCAATCTAATTTATCTTGGTAATCAGAAATGAAATTAGTGCTTTCCGTTTCAAATGTATCCCTAACTAAGTCATACACTAAATTAGAGAATCCATGATACAGCGTGTGTCCTCAGAGGGGAAAAACAAAAAAACAGAAACACAGTCCAAATTTAAAAGCTGCTCTATGGTGCAGCAAATGAAGGTAGCTTAGTCCCATCAGTGTTGAGCTAACAGCATCAGTAGCTGTTTTCTAAATGGAACTCTGAATTTTTTTCCGCTGCCTTTCAGCTGCACTCTGACATATATGAAGAGTCTTACATTTAACAGAACTGCATTTAAATTAGACTTTATATAGTCTAATTTACATTGTTTTTAGAGAGCGTATTAAAAGTAGTTTTTAAACGTGGCTTTTTGAATAAAGCCTTGTTCAAACCAGAGCATTCTGATTAAAAAAAAAAAAAAAAAAATTGGGAGCAACAAGGAAAAAACTTATACAACAGTATAGATTTTGTTAAATCACTCTTCTGAGTGACATAGAGTTACACAACATTTTAAGATTTTCTTTCATTAATAGGAGTGAGGTAGCAGGATAAATGCATGGATATTGTGAAAGCTTAATTTTAGTCAAGAGTTTCATTTGTCTTCTGAAACGCTTTATTGAAGCTATCCGCAGGCAGTGAGACTGGGCACTGTGAGAACTGGGAGAACCTTCGCGATATGCTTTATTAAATTAAATACCCCCGCCTCTCACACCTTCTGTTCAAAGAGCTAATTAACAGCTAGAAAGAAAAGACAAACAACAGATGGGAAAGGAGGCAGAGACACTCCCAAATTGTTGAAATAAGAGCCTGTGAATACCGTGAATGAAATGGCTCCATTTATATCTTGGTGGCCCAGATTCACAAAATGTAGTGTATTTTAAATGATGGACACTATTTGCTGAAGATGCTTCATTCTTGCCATCAGCTGAACATGACTAACTTTTAGAATTGCTGGGTTTCTGAAACTAAAAGGGAGATACAATGGTTTAGGACCTGATTTTCAAACTGATTAAAATTCATGAGTTATCTATGGGCTCTTTGGGTTTGTGATGGCAAATTATATTTTGTATTGTGGTGGGGTTAAGAAGCAGGGTGTCTGTGTTCCCCAAAGAGATTGGTCATTATTTACATTTGTGCCCTGGAGGCTGGAAAGTGGTTTTTGTTTTGTTTTGTTTTGTTTTTTATTTTGTTGTTTGTTTTGGTAGTGGAGGAAAAAGCTGTGGAAAGAGAGGATGAAATTGGAAGAAATAGGAATTGAGTCCTATGGATGGTATCCTTCCTTCTCTCCCAAGAATGCTGGCTGCTCTGGGGGCAAGGGGTTGACATTTCCTGTTCAATAATAGCCAAAGACAAGATAACGGGAGTCAGACTGGCATGGATGGATGGCCCATCATGCTGGGCTGCAAACTGGCTCCCAGCAACCCCTTCAATTAAGGAGAGGCATAATTATCAGGGGTAGAGTGTGGCTAAGGTGGATCTACAATGAGAAGACCGATAGAAGAAAATATCTTTTAAATAGGCTCATGAAAAAACAGGCTTTGGAGTATCACATTAAAGATTTTTTTGTAATGTTTTATCTTTTTAAAATCTAAAAACATATTTGTTTTATATTTTCATAATTTCTGTACCAATAAAATAATTGTGACATAACAATCATCTTACATAAATGAAAACATGATTTAATGAAATGGAATTTATGAGCTTTGAGAAAAACAAATCTTTGAATTATCTCATTTCGCTTAAACAAAATTAGTTTTCTCTTTCTTTCAGTATTAAGCGATTTGTGCTTTATTGTATATTTCATTTTCTCTGGCAGTGAGATTTATTTTTAAGTGAGGTGAGATGAGGGAAGAGGGCGGGGTCTGCCTCTTGCGCTGCAGGTGATCTGAGATTTAAGTGCTATAGGTCTGGCTGGAGTGAGGTTCCCTTCAGTTCTACCAAGAATTCTAAATAAGGAAGGAGGCCAGAAAGAGAAGAGATGGTGTGCTGTGCGTTCCCGCTGAAGTGTGCTGAATGAACTTAGCACTCTAAGGCACACCTCCTCTCTTAGAAGGATGATGAGAAGAGAAGCAGTGCTGATATCTGGCAACTCCTGTTGGTTACTGGGAGAAAAATGAGCAAGCACAGGCCATAAAGCCTTCAAGCCATATGAAAAGTTCTTGGCCATTACCATGATTCTCTGGATAGAGCAGACACCTGAAGTGGGGAGGGGAGCCCATGATTCCTCAGTCTCAGAGCCTGAGAAGAGTTCATTGGAAATCCAGTGAGATTGATTTTCTAATCTTGGGATAGCAAAGCTCTGTTTGCCCCACCTGCACGAGTTCCTTTGGAAGGAGAGGAAGGCACCTTCTCAAGTTCTCTCAGTGTTCCCACGAAGAGAGTCAATTGTGGCTCTTCCTGTAAGCAGCCTGAGGTGACTTCTGAAAATGGTTCACTATTCACTTGACCCAGAAAATCCCACAAAATCGTGCAAATCAAGAGATTCAAATCTTTGTGTTCATCTGAAGAGCACC
>NW_011888927.1:4677966-4690804 GCF_000151845.1 Pteropus vampyrus
GCCTCAATATGATTTTAAAAGGACACAGAATTATCCTCATTGCCATAGTACCGCTTGATATTTATCTCTCTTACTCTTTTTCCTAAACTTACGTTACCAATGTATGTTAACAGTTAATTAACACAGAACTTTTGCTTTTGTCTTCCTCTCCCCTGTTCGTTCTCTCTCTCTCTCTCTCTCTCTCTCTCTCTCTCTCTCATGAGCGTACACACACACAATACAGGGATCTAAAGAGAAAAAGAGCAAAAGAGAATCAGGTGACTCTTCTACTGATAGAATACACCAATACATTGAACTCCCTGCTGATATAGAAGAGAGAACTTAACTTTTGAATTACCTGCAAAATTCAGGAAGTAAATAGGTATGGTGTAGCCTAATTGCTTTGCTATGAATATCAAGGGAATAGCCAAAGTTTTTTGTTGTACTGAAATTTCCTTGCAACAATTGTTGCCAGATCCAAGAAGACCCACGGCACTCATAATCACGTCCCTGTAGATATGTTAAGGGTGCCCCAAGGCATGCTCTGTTGGTATCAGCAACCAAGGCATATACTTTGTATCTGAGGTTGGTGCTTCTAGAATTTGCTAGTGGCTGCAGCCTGTTTTGTGTTCCCTCAGATTTTCATAGGAACCCTTTTCAGATATCTGTTTTCTATCCTGTCTCCTTCCCTATTTTGGCTCACCACCCACACAAAAAAATGAAACCAAATTCAGTGTCCCCTCTGTAATCAGTTTTGGCTTCTTCCAGCCTTGATCAGTCCTTGTGTTTTCAGTAACCATGGTGCCTTAACCCCAAAGATTTATTTCTTCTGAATTAATCTTAATGCTCTTCCTCATCTGGAATGCCTATGACAGGATGAAAAGAATCATACTGTTATTTCAAAAACATATAATCTGGCTTTTCCTGGACTGATTTAGGTGTGTACAACCAGAAAATGTGTTTGGAATTCTTTTACTAGTACCTGACCTTTGTAGTGTGGTCCATCAATCATATCAAAATTTAATTTGATATTAGTGTTCTTTACTTCCTTATGACAGAATATCAGAGGGTCACCTCATGATGAGTTATATGACTCATAACAGTAAACTGACATTATGGTTTAGAAAGACACTTATCCTAGAGCATTTTTCATTTACAAGACCATGTTCTGTGAAAAGTCAGGTTTGTTTATTTGTTTGTTTTGCTGGTTGGTTTGGTTGGTTGGTTAGTTGGTTTTTAAATGTAGCAATAAATATGTTATTCAAATTGCTTTTATAAGGGGAAAAAAATCCGTTCAAAATGTAAGATACTACTAATGTTTTTGATAGTTCTGCAGTGTCAAAACAGGTAAACAGAAGTGTTATACCCTATAATTAATTCCATGAATGCTCTCTCAGTCATTTATCAGATTTAAATTAAATTCAACAAACATTTATTGAATGCCTACTATATGGCATAGGTAGTACCTGCCCCTAACGAATTTGCAATTTAATGTCCTTAAAGGAATGCACTCAACCAACAATAATACTAGCCAGAATGATATTATTGCTTTAATAAAGATATACTTATGGTCATGAAAACATTGACCCCTTAAGTTTTGTCTGGATACAATGCAGAATGTAGCTCAGGGGCCTTGGAAATCATTTGGTTCAACCACCTCACTTTTAAAAGAAATTTATCTTATTCTTTGCTAGACTAATCTATATTTGTTGTAGAAAGTTTAGAATATGTACAAAAGTGGAAACAAATCAAATACCCATAGTCCCACCACCCCAAAGCAATCATTATTGGCCTTTTGGTTATATTTCCTTCCAATCTCCTCACATATATATTTTTTTTATATATGAGATAATGTTAAATATGCAATTCTGTACATTGATTTTTTTTTCCCATAAATGTTATGGAAATTAAGAATTCTTGGTAAACATTTAAAATTTAAATAATGTTCAATTATTGGATCAGCCATAACTTGGGCATTCTTTACTATGTAGGTTGTTTATACTCTTTCACTATTAAATGGCTTTGAGCTTAAACTTTCTTTAGAGTCTCCGAAGTAGGTTTATGGGTCAAAGTATATAAACATTTTCAAGGCTCTTGCAAGGTAGTTTTGAACACCATGCATTTTACATCTTGCATTTGGCTTTATCTTCACAGCAGGTTTCATTAGCCTTCCTTACACATACTACAGGCTCTTCTGCCTTTTAATTGGCAAGGAAATTACCAGGCACTGAATACACACTGGAGGGAGGAGATAAGCAGAGTAATCAAAATCAGCTCCCAAGAAGAAATAGAAACTTAATCTAGCTCAGCTTCTAGTAGCACCCTCCTTAATTTTTGTTATCTCCTTTTAAATTGCATAGACCGTGATTTACACAAATGTAGAAAGTTAATGGTTTCTTACTTATGGAATTGGTGGGGGAGGGGCAGAAATTAGATTAGATTCATACATTTCTAGAAACCACTGAGTTTCCAGTAATTGTAGTTAATAACAATTTCAGGCAAGACAGCTTTTTCTAATAGCTGTGAAGGGGTGTGAGCAGAATCATGAGCAACAGATAGTGACTGCTGTTATTGATGTGCCATCACTGAGAAGCTAGTTTATTTTGGGCTCGGCCCAAAGCACTGGGATCCACTGAGGTCCAGTGTAGCCTAGAACACGTCAGTTGTGGGCCTACAAGATCTGTGGGATCCTCTGAGCCCTATCCTGGGCCCCTGGGATCCTCCGAATGGAGCATATTGACACAGAATGGGTGGTCTGAAACTTCTACAAACCCAGCTCCTCTTCTGGACTGAGCCAGAGCCAGTCACAGCACACTTGACTCAGGGGTGGCCTTGAGGTTGCCCAAATACCATTTCATTCTCAAGCACAGACAAGTGGAATGTAAAATAGACTTTCTGACGGAGGTGCCAACTTTCCAGAGGCCTTGGCCTGCTCCCAACCCTTCACTGTCTTGAGGACTCATAAATGTCCTTTATCCTCACTGCTAAAAGATAAATAAGTCCATTTTTATACCTTTTCTCAGAGCACCTCCTTCACATGGTCCCTATGGATATTTTCTGATTGGTTTTCCCTCCTAACTTGTGGAAACTAGCCATGTAGTCAGAGTCTAACCAGAACCAACAAGAGAGGGTGACCTCACAGACCCACTGGCTACATGTTTCCATTTTCACAGTCTGAACCATACTTGCTTTCTGCTTTCTTAAATAGCACATTTAAAAACTAGTTTAGATCAGCTTGAGGTCTCTGAATTTTTTCCTGCTATGTTTTTAAATAGCCAGTCATAATCTATACTATTTATAAAACTGGGGTTTTCAGTTCAAGTGTAATATTTATGTGCTTCCGCACAATTTGAGATAAGATTGCTGTTTTGTTAACCCCTTGGCCAGTTGGCTTACCATTGAGCTTATATTTAGTCTTGATTTTGTTATCACAGTTTCACTTTGTAGAGAAAGAGCCTTAAACTTGGCCTTCATTACCTTTGTGGCTTTTAAATGCAGGACCTTGAGATGTTCTTTGTGTGAGCCCACAAATCCTGTGGAAACACCCTCCAGATTCAGAATATGTCCTATAAATTGTTATAATCTCAAATACAATCATTTTCTTGGGCCCTCTCAAATTATAGAGCATGTCTGCCCTCTACCCCACTCCAGCCTGGTTGAACCAGAGAGTTCATTGAAAAGTCTGCTTGCTCTCACCCTTGCTTCTTCCTCTCAATTCTCACTTCAGGCACCCATCTTCACAAGTTTGTGGGGTTGTATATGGCTTTAATTCCACACCTTCTGGTTTTTTCACCCAAGAGAGCCTTGGCAAATGCAAGGTGGGAGGAGGTTGTAGGGGAGGAAATGAGGTCAAGCAGTGCTACGCTCTACATATAAGCTTCATAAATGATTGATCAATTGAGAAAAGAAGCAAATCTAGGATTTAGGAGATGACAAGGAGTAAGACTAAGTAGTCCAGATAAAGGCTTTCTTAGAGCAGCCATTTTAACAGATTGTTTAGGCAGAGGACCAAGTTGATCCTTGAAATGAGTGTAAATTTTTTATTGTGCCAATAGAAGCCTATGGTAACATACTAGTTGTGTACATTAGATTTGAGTGAAATTCAGTGTGAAAACTAGCATGTGAATACATGGATTGTGTAAATGTTGATGATAAGCCTGAGTCTTAAAAGAAAGTTATAGTGAGTTTGCTTTATATTATACATATAAAATTGTATTCTTTGATTTATAACTATAAGCTTTATGTGCACAACTCATTGCTTTTTACACTGCTGCTTCTTTGGCATGTGTTCTTAGCTATAACTATGTTTCAAAAGAGACATTTCATTTCTGATTTTGACAAGGTAGTTTGAGGTTGATCTCTATAGAACAATGCTTTTTTTTTTTTTTTTTCCCCAGTAATACTGCAGACCACAGGCTAAATTATGAGTTTGTGCAATGAGTCATGGTATGAGTTATCTGGCTCTCTCTGGCTCCCATATTCCCTGCTGAGACATTTCTGCAGAGTAGAGTATCTGAGCAGTGCTTCATCCCTTGGACTTGATATATTTAGAACTAACTTTTAAATTAGAAAGTCAAGTTAGAAAGTCTAAGTGTGTCAGTTTTGAAAGATTTGCAAATTGCTTTTCTCCCCACTTTTTCACATTGTCTTCTTAGCTAACAAAGAAGAATCACTGAAGGAAGAGGACCACTCAGGGGAGCTAGATTCCAAGTACTGTCCCCTGTGACTGCTATGTAACTGAGTTCTCACTACTCCTTAGGAAATGAAGAAGAAAATCTCAAAGATTAAAGGAAATTGTTGAAATTAGAGACATAAAAAGACCCATATACTTCAAAAATGAAACTAAAAATATCTCCTTGTTTTTAACCCTCATCCCTGCTGCTTTTCTTAAAATATCAGGTAAAAGTTTCAGCATTGTTGTGTGTGGTAAATGACCTGGTTTTTGGGTTAGACCTGAGTTCAATGCCCTGATCTGTCCTTTATGGGGTGTATGAACTTGAGCAGATCACTTAATGGATTACTTGAGGATAGACTGAGGTGATCCATGTAAGACCCTTAGTAGAATGCTTGGCTCATAGTAAATGCTTAATAACTTTTGACTGTTATCAACGAGAATCTTTATCATTATCATCATTTATCACCACTACTACCATCATATCATGATAATCATTGCTTCCTTTACCATCACCACCACCACCACCATCTTCATCATCTCGCTCTCCTGGTTTTCCTTCTACCTCTCTGTTCCCTCATCAGAGCCCCCTTTACAGACTCTCTGAGAGTCTCTCTGAGAGTCTCTCTGAGAGTCTGTAAAGGGGGCTCTGATGAGGGAACAGAGAGGTAGAAGCCCCCTTAATTCTGGGGATTCCTGAGGCTTAGGCTTCACGCCCTTTTCCCTTCTCTCACTATCCATTCTCCCTGAGCAGTCTCATCCATGATGGGGGCTTCGTATATCAGCTCTTGCTTATGATTCCCAAACCCATTACTCTAATCCAGATCTCTCATCTAACATTATATTCATCTATCCACTGGACATCTCTTGAATATCCCAGCAGCACCTCACACTAAAACTCAACACATCTTTCTTTTCCCTGATCTTGCATCTTCTCTTTGTTTTTTATCTTAAAGCATCGCCATTCACCCTGTTATCAAAGCTAGAAAACTGGGTATCATCCTTGATTCTATCCTTTCCCTTTCTCCCACTGTTTAATCAATGAATGGTGTCTATTATACCTTCTAGGCTATAAGTTTCATGTGGATAGGGGCCATTTTAGAATTGAAAACCTCAGCAGCTAGCACAGTGCTCAATAAATAATTGTGGAATGAATGAATGAAAGAGTGAGTGAAGCTCCTGAATACACCCACTTCCTTCCATTTCTACTGCCGCCATCAGTTTTTACCAACTCAGTCATTCACAGTTTAGAAATCCCATAGTTGAAATATCCCAACTCATCTCCCTGCTCCTAGGGTTGCAGTCTCCACCCCCAGCACCACGGCAATTCATTTCCCACACTGCAGCCAGAGTGAGTTTCATGAACCCCAAGAATCTTATCATGATCATGTCTCTTCCCTGCTTAAAGCACTTCAGTGACTCTGAATGATTACCCTGATTTGATGTCTTGGTTTGTAGCTGCTGTCCCAGCACAATTATCACTATCAAAAATGCCCTCGGTTGGACAATAATGACATGATCACCCTATACTCAGCCTATCTTCTGCCTACATTTCCAGCATCTTTGCTCCTCATTCTTTTCTCACCCCTATATGCTACTCTGGTCTTATTGAACATAAAGTGTCTCAAATTTGTTGTAATCACTGCTCTCACATGCTCTTCCTTCTACCTGGAAATTCTCTTCTCTCTGTCTCGCTGACTCCTATAGTCTAGGGCTCAGGCTAGATCTTCCTTTACAGAGGAGTCTTCTCTTACCCCCAAGGTCATATCGGGTACCTGTTTGTGTTTCCATAGCTTCTTGCATCCTAGTTCTTGCCTCACTGATTTCATTACCCATTTACTTCTATGGGTTCCCCATTAGTCTCTAAGCTCTCTTGGGTCAGCAACCATATCCGTTCGCTGCATAGTTGAGTCCTGGTTCCGACTCAGGGTTCTGCACAGAGATATTCAGCACATATTTGGTGAATGATTGAAGTAAAACATCACGTGCTATTTGTATGATCAAAGTACATGTGTGGAAAATAATATTCTATAACTAATGTTCAGGGAATATGCCTAATTTCTGGCTATAAAGAGTATATTGTCTTGTTGCCTCTGTTCATCATGTTTGTGATAATGGTGGAAATGGCTTTTTGTTCCTTTGATTAAAAGTTCATTCTAGGACAGGATTTGGTGTACACACTGTCAATTCCAGGAAGTCTTGCAGGTGATAATGTTGCAAAACAAAGCAAAGAACAGCTGTTTTCTAGCCTTTTCAAGCAGTTAAGGCTACTTTTATTTCAACTATGTAAGGCAGATTGGTTTTAAGATTACTTGCTTTGAAGTTAAAATTAAATTCGTTCTCATTATTTCAACATACCATAGATTGTTTAAGTTCCCAATTCTATTCTCACACTAATAAAAACAAACATAAAATGGCTCATACTTCCAATGTAATTATTCACATTCTATTATTTGCAAACTTGAAATTGTGTGCTTTTAGATAGTAAATTTTAGACCATTATTTGATCTACCAAAGAATCCAAACAGTTCGTTCCACGTGCATTGACTAGAAAGGAGTTCTGGGCCTATCTGGGGGTCTGTGGACATTATTCTATTAAATGAAAAGGAAGATTGGTAGCTTTGTTCCAAATAGAAATAGCTTTGCTGTTTTTCTGATAATAAAAAGTATACATTCACTGCAAAAAAAAAAACAAAAAAAAAAAACAGGAAAGATAAAGAAGAAAATAAAAATAATCTATAATCCCACTTTCAGGTTATTGAGTTAAACATTTTAGAATATGTTTTTCTGTTTTTTTTTCCCCCTGTATATATAGTCATGATAATACATATTTTTTTAAAAAAAAAATTGAAAATGGTATCTTTCCACATATATAGTTTTAAAATGTTTTCTTTTTTCCACTTGACAATTTTGGAACTTTCAGGGAGAAAAATGAGTAAAGTAGATTTTAGAAAATTTTGCTTTCTAGTATAATTTCCCCTTCACCACCCTCATTAAGAAAACTTCTACAATAATCTGTATTATTCTTTGAATCAGGTTTCATTTGAAGGAAACAGAAAACATGCTAGCAAAATAGCTGAAAAAGATTTTTAAAAATAGGTGTTTTCAAGATTGTTGGGAGGTCAATAAGAGGTCAATAAGTCCTAACTTATTTCTGGATGGCTGCCCTTCCCATGATCAGGGAGACAGGGAATCAGAAAGCCACTACCGGAATGGTTGCTCCATAAACAGATTGTCCTAGCTGACGTACAGTGACAAGCTTGTCACTGCCACTGCTATTGGCCCTAGAGCCACGCAGCATCTGCTTGATCCGCACTGGCAAAAAAAAAAATGGGTGCCCTACATCCCTGGCTTTGCTTCTCTACTCTCACTGAGCCAGTAGCCTGTACAAAGGAAGCTAAAAGACAAATGAACAAAAGTTTCTACAACCGTGCTCACCATTAGAAATCACAGAGATGTCCTCTGCTCACTTCTGTCTCTAAAATTTCAGGTTAGGGCATCTAATTGGCAGAACTTAAATCACATCTGGAACCCTAGTTCAAGGGAGTCTGGGAACTTGTAGTTTTTAGCTGTCTAACCTCTGCAGTGTAGGGCAGCTCACACCCAACAGTCAGGAGGACAGAGTGGACATTGAGCGCCACCACATTCACCACACGTCAAGGTTTTGGGTGTTGAATTTGAGGTCTTTTGAGATGCATCATTATGCAAAGAAGAACTTAAAGGCAATATAAAGATGGAAATTTATCATAAGGGGTGATATATACCACTACAGTTTATTTAACCCATCCCTACTGCTATTATTATTATTTTTTGCTATTACTTTTTTTTGCTATTTTTTTTTCATATGAATAGTATTTTGATAAACTGCTCCCAGTGGAGTCACTAATAGCCTCCATGTTGCTAAACCCAATGGTCAATTCTCAGGCCCCATTTTACTTGATCTGTCAAGACTTTCGGCGTGGCTATTTATTCTCTCATTGAAACTCCTTCTTCACTTGGTTTCCAGAACCGTATATGTTCTCCTGGTATTCCTTCTAGCTCACAGTCTAAGTCTCCTTGTTGGTTCCTCCTCGTCTCTCCATCTGTTAATGTTGGGTGCTCCAGGATTCAGTGTCTTTTCTCTGTTTATTTTACTCCCTTGCTCATCTCATCCAGTCTTATGGCTTTAAATACCCTGAACTCTATCTACATCCATGCATCCAACAGCTGCCTGGTTAACATGTACTTTTGGCTGCTTTAAAAACATGTCAAACTTCTGCTCTTTCCCAGTATTTATATTCCACTCATGGTCATCTCCATCTCAGTTCATGGAAGCTTCATTCTTCCATTTGCTCAGGACAAAAATCCCAGGAGTCATCTGTGACTTCTTTATTTCTCTTACATTCACATTCAGTCCATCAGCAAATCCTGTTTATTCTATCTCAAAAAATATCCATCGCTCAGCTGCTTCTCTCCATCCCCCCACTGCTCCCTGCTGATCCAAGCCACTGTTATTCCTCTCTTGGACTATTGCCCCAGCTCATCAACAGTCTCTGCACCCTCCCGAAAAGTTAGAACATGTCATACCTCTGCTCAAAACACTCCAGTGAAATTCCATCTCGTTCAGAATAAAAGTAAAAAAAAAAAAAGAAAAAAAAATCCTTACTTACAACAACTCAGAAGGCTCTTTCTGACACCACCACCCCCACTGCCACCATCTCTGTGATTTTCTTTCCTGTCATTGTCATTCTTACTCACTTCACTCCCACCTCCTTGGTGTTCTTAAGCATAACTGTCCCCAAGGGACTTGGCAATTGCCAGCCCCTCTGCTTGGAATGCTCTTCCCCAGATATGCACAAGGCTCTCTCATCACCCTCAAGACTTCGCTTGGCCATCACCTGCTCAATAAGACCTTCTCTAATCACCCTACTTAAAGTTGCAAACTGACCTCCCCTCCAGCCCTCCAAACTCTCCTCTGTTTTATTTTTCTCCTGTAGCACCTACCACTTTCTAATTAACTATTAAACTTCTTTCTTTTATTTTCTGCCCACCCCCTGTGAGAAAATGAATTTCTTAATATACTACTTATTGAATCCTCGGTGCATGGAACAGTGTGTGGGCACATTGGTGATCATTCATCAAACATTTGTTGAGTGAATGAATTTCTTTATACATTACATGTGTCATTGTGTGCTGTGTAAATATTTATTGGGAATTAATTCTTAGGGTCATATGTATGCACAAATTGCCCAGAAAGGTGTTATTTTTTTAAAATCAATTCCTTTAGTGACATTTATTTCCTGAGTATATGTGGTTATAAGCACAGACCTAAGAATGTGGGTGAACTTCTAGATTCCAAGAAATATATTGGAGCTTTTCAAAGCCCCCTATAGACATCTCATTTTCCAGCTTTTCTTTTTTTCTTTCTCTTTTTATTTGTGTGGTTTTTTTCTTTGCCCAGAAAAGTTTTAATAATTTTTTTTTTTTTTTTTTTTTTTTTTTTTTACCAAGACTCCTTATTATTCCTGTTACTCTTGCCAACCTCATGCCCTGGTCACGCTATCTTATCTGTCCTTTGAACTCACCATGTTCATCCCCAGTTGGTGAATTTGCAGTGACTACTCCCTCCTCCCAGAATACTCTCCTGCCTCACCTTTACTTGCTTTAATTCTTCTTATTATTCAGGTCTCATTTTAACTGTCACCTCCATGGAGAGGCCTTCCCTAACCATCAGCTGTAAAGTAACTTCCCAGTCACTTCATATCTTATCACCTTATTTTATTTTCATGATAGCACATATCAGTACCAGATTTTTTCTTATTTGTGTATTTATTTGTTTGACTATCCTTTTCCTCTCTAGAATGTAAGCTCCATGAGAACAGGAAGTTCATATGTCTTTTACAATACTGTGTTCAGTAAATGTGTGTTTGATAATGGAATAAACACTGGGTATTGTAATTTTTTCATTGCTCCCATTTGGTGAATAAAAAATGGATATAACATGAATTATTTTTCTAGATTAGTGAGGCTGAGCATATTTTCAAGTATGAAAGTTCTTTTTGAATAGCAAATGCTGAAATGATCTAGAAGTCGAACTGTTCAGTTAGCATATTTGGTTTGGATATGCTACATCGGATTTCTTATATTGCTGATAAGTTGCATATTTCTGAAACCTTCTTTCTCATCTATGCCAGCACTAGGATCCATAAAGTAGGATTCCTTTTACAAATTGCACTTATGTACTCTTGTTTTCTTTCTGTCTTTGCAGCTTTTGGAAAGAACCAACAATGGTTTTGAAGAATCAGATTCCGGTGCTACCAAGAGTCCACTCCATTTGGCTGTAAGTAAGATGCTGTGGGCAGCTTTGCTGTTTACAAAAAGAACCTAAGCATTCCTAAAACTAGGCTACCTTAAAATAAAAGCATAGTAATGCAGTAAGAACTAATAATAAAACAGTATCTAGGCAAATATGCCGGCTGTGGAGAAAAGACTGCCTCGAGTTCCAATCCCAGTTGCACCCGCTTGTGGCCTTAGGCACATTACTTACTCTGTCTGAGCCGTGGTTTCCCCATCTGTAAAATGGAAGCAAAGAAAAAGCGATAGTGTGCATAAAGCCTTTACCACAGAGCACTTAATAAATGATTGTTACACCTTTAACCATCTTTAAAGTTATTATCTAATAGTTAAATCAATAAGCTGAAGAAATTCAAAGAAAGCATTTCAATTTAAGAGATTTATAGACAGCAATACACAAGTATTCAACCTATCAAATACCAGATTTTTTAATAGTACAATTAAAAACTTATGGGCTATTTAAGCACAAATTGTGAGAGCAGGATGAGCACATGCATAACTGCAACTCTACTCTTTCTGCCTGGACTTGAAATCAGGGTCTCAGAGGATGTCACAGGCTATGATTCTTATACTGGGTGAGATCTGGGAAGGAGGAGAAGAAGAGTTATTCTGTCACCAGCTTTCTCTCCATATCCCAATAATTGCAGGGAAATGCAGCTACTCAGCGTGATGAACCCTAAACTCTCCATGTGGGGGACCAAGCTGGTAACTCACCCACCACTCTACCTCAGATAATGCCCTGCTAACGGTTAGCAGTCAGTAGCTGTTCCCTAGGAATCTCTCCAACTGGCAGCCATACCCAGCAACAGCTACTCACTTGCCCGAGGTGCTGCTAAATTGAAAATCCTCAGCCCACAGCCACAAAGATGGTGCTTGGCTATATCCAGAGGCTGGACGCTGGGAAGAGTGGAAAGGGGCTGGGTCTCTGTGTTGAACTGTTATGGCATTTCACTTAATATCATGCATATATAAGCATTTCTTTAATGTCATTCTGATGAAATTTGAGATGGACGTTTTAGAGAGCACAGAACAGTGTTTTATTAATGGGCATACATAAGCACTCAGGCAAGGTGAGAGGGGATAAGGTCATCCCACAGGGTTGGGATGAACCAGTCACACTGCATGGAGCCCTCCCTCCATTGCCGGTCTCCCCACCTACTCACGAGCACCCCTGTTGACAACGCGCTCGCCACCCTCTGTCACACCCACCACCACATCTACTGCACCACCACCCCCCAACACACACACACATTTTGAGTCCACTGAAATCAGGTTAAAATGTGCATAAATCTTTGTTCCTGGAGGTGGAATTAGAATGGACAAGGTAGATAGAGAGTGGGATACTTATATGTAAAGTAATTCATTCCAGTTGACTTTTAGTATAGGTTGCTCTAAAACTTACTCCCTGAAATCTCTGCCCAACCACCTGCTGTACCTGGGGAAGTTACCCCAAAGCTGAAGGTTCAAAAACAGCACTAGCTGCCCCTAGAGAGACCTATTTCAAAGGTTATCTGAGATAGACTCCTTATAACCTTTGATAGTGGGATTGATTGCATTGCCGAGTCTACTACTAATCTGAGAAGAGACTTCCTTACTTTCCAAAAATTCTATCACCGCTCATTTTTAAAAAGTTCTTACTGTGTGCCAGGTGCTCTGTTAAGCCCAGTCATATAAAGACAGGGTGGTGTGATATCATTGGAAAGACTTGGGCTTTGGTAGATCTGTAGCTGGCTGGGGCCTAGGAAGTACATACAGAGAGATGAGGTCCCAGCCACCAATCTTCTCCACCCACAATATGAGGAGAATAGCAGAACCTCTATCATAGGGCCATTGCGGGGATGACATGTGGTGATG
>NW_011888927.1:4691384-4715953 GCF_000151845.1 Pteropus vampyrus
GGCAGGGAGTCGGAGGAGGGCTTCGGCAGATCATAGAGGGTCTTGTACTCCGTTATAAGAACTTCAACTTTTATCCTGAGCAAAATAGGAAACCATTTGGAGAATTTTAAGGACACAGATGATATGATATGACTTTCATTTTAAAGATTGTTTTGAGTTTAAATTATAAGAGCAAAAGCAGAAGCAAGACAGCCAGGTCAGCGATGATGATGATGACTTTGACCAGAGTGATGGCAGTGGGTTAATTCGAAAACAATTTTATTCTTGCCCTCTAAGTGCTAATACTTTTTAAAAAAAAAATACTATTTGCTTCAAGAACTATACAAGTATGCCCATCAGCCTCTCCAGGGGCCTCTGTAGCAATTAATTTTATAAAAACCCAAGGCACATTATTTCTTAGATGAGAGTATTCTAGCAATGAAATGGAACCAGATGCCCTCAAACCTTGACTGCCACAAGATACCTGACCTGCCTTGAGTTACCATTTTCTGCCTGAATGATTCAAGTCTCCAGGGTTACCAACCCAGTGGATTTCATAAGCATTTCAAACTCTTGAAAAAATTAAATCAAGGAACAAGGCTATGCAAATGAAAGGCTCCAGCTGTCGAGAATTCCAGATGGACCCATTGTTTCATGCATTCTGTTGAGATCCCATATTCTTTCTCCTCATTGCCCTCAGTTCCAATCTAAAAAGTTCAAAGAAAGTAATCATGTTTTACAAATACTTGTTACCTAACAAGATTTTTAAAAAGAATTTTGTAAAATAAATTTAAAATGTTTTCTACCTCTAGTGAAGGCTTAAACTGGGTTATCTATTAAAAGCCAAAATATGACATCCTTTTTAAACCAGCATATTTGTTCTTTTGTGTGATTACTTACTCCTTTAGTTATTTCAGTAGTTATTTGTGGAATTACCTACTAAACACCTGGTTTAGGATGGGAATAGAAGGAAAAATAAGACAATTTTCGTCATGTACCATT
Organism: Pteropus vampyrus; assembly: GCF_000151845.1. Taxonomy (NCBI): domain Eukaryota; kingdom Metazoa; phylum Chordata; class Mammalia; order Chiroptera; family Pteropodidae; genus Pteropus; species Pteropus vampyrus. Next base: position 4,692,366 of record NW_011888927.1, read on the forward strand.
AATGTGCGAAAGGTCTCCTTTCCTGACCAACTGAATCTATTCTAGAGTTTGAAGCTTTATCATATTTTTTTATATGCTCCAAGAACCATATAACTGCCTAAAGACAAAAATCATGCATTTAACCATAAAACAGAATTCCATATGATATGGGAGTTTTTTTAATAGGGTTAAGCTATAAAATGTGAAGGTAAATAAAAGTTCTTGTATAATCAAGGTCACCTTTATTATTCCCCTTATATTACCCATGAAGCCTAGTATACAGAGTTGTATGTCTTCAATTCTGTAGAGTATTCCATATACTAAATTCAAGAGTTTCAAGCTAGACTAGAGGAAAAAGCAAGAGGGATTCTATAGGAAAATCTGGACTTTCAACCTTTCTGTCTTTAAGAGAATTTTCAAGCACCTGGTAGAGAAGAAAATAAGCATTGGAATTCTGAAGCTTTTCTAATTAATTCAGGATTTACACTGTTTTATTTTTATATTAAGCTTCTTTAATTTTCACACACTAATGGATTTATTTCTTGTCTTGAGAATTAAAGGAGAAAATGCAGGAGTCTTTTAGAGGAGGAAAATTCTTATGTTGCATCTAACTTAAGTGCCCTCTTATGTGACTCTGCTTTGCTGAACAGTGCTGATACCTCCACGCAAGCTTCCTGAGGATTTTTCTCTTTCCCATGTGTCTTCTCTTTATTGAATCTAAATATGTTAGCCATCATACTTTGTAGATATACATGCAATTTTTAAGCTGCTGATTCTATTTTCCTAGGCTAAGTCATATCAACAGAAATTAAAGTGTTACTATCTTTGTCATAGTAGTAACTGGCACTGAAGGAAACAACATATGCAAATAGCACCCGGAACCTGCTATTATCCATGTGGAGTCACTTCCTTTGGTGTGAAATCAGGATTTCTGCACAAGCTGAATCAGTTATTCCCACTACAATTTAAAATGAGAGGAAGTGTTATGCAAAGTTAAATTTCAAATGAGCCACAGAATCAAGCCCAGGGTAAAGTGAGATAGACTGATTTACACCCTGATGTAGGTGCTCTTGTTACCACAGCCCTTCACAGAGGATAGGTGCACTGAGTTGGCTTAAAATCACCTATAACCTGAGTTGATAATGGCTGAAACTGGATGATGGGAATATGGCAATTCATAATACCATCCTATCTTCTTTGCATAAGTTTGAAATTTCCTATAATAAAAAGTTAAAGAAACATATACCATTCGGCTTTGCTGCACCCTTTCCATAGGAGCTCATGAAAAGGCCACAGCTCTGGCTCTGGGGTCTGACTGGTCTGCCTTTGATTCCCAGCTCCACCTCGTGAGGCTGTGTGATTGTGGAAGGGCTAGGTAATGTCTCTGTCCTTCTTCTTGTGGGTAAAATGAGGACAACAGTAGTACTGAAACCATGGGTTGCTGTGACAATGAAATAAGGTGCTACATGTCTAGTACTGCCTAACACAGAGCAAGTGTTCAATACAAGTTACCTGTTGCTTCAGAATTTAAATTAGACTAAAGGCTTACGATCCTATGTGGTTATGGTTTGCATAGCAAATACAGATCGGAAAAGTAGACATACAGGAATTTATTTTCCTGCCTCAAGGAAGGCACTGTGTGTGGTAAAAGAGCAATAGTCTAGAAGTTAGCCCAGATTAAATCTTCTTCCTTCATAGCTCTGCTCGAGTCACTTTGCCTCCATGTTAAGCCTTCTAGAGAAGGGGTTTAAGTTTCTGATTCAATATTTGTTATTCAACTCTCTGTGCCATTACACATAGAGACAAAAATATTTCATTTAAGGTCAATTCAATGGAAATACTGGGAAAAATTATAAGACATTCCCTAAAAGCATAGATTTTAGTGGTCACAGATTCTGAATTCAAATCTTGACTTCTTCATTAACTAACTAAATGATCTTGGACAAATCAATTAACACTGCTTGTTTTGGTGTTTTCAGCTATAAAAAGTATGTATTTAGAGATTAAATTGAGATGCTAGAGTGCTCAGCATAGTGCAATCAATAAATAGGTGCTATTTAAAAAATATATTCCTATCATTAATACTAATAAATGATAATAAGTCATTATATTCATTCATTTATTTATCAGATAATTGTTGAGTGCCTACTATGTACCAGACATGATTCTAGGATACAGCAGTGAACAACACACAGCAAGTGCTTTTAGTCATAGATAGAAAGCAAATCAATAGATATATATAAAACAGATAGCAAGTGGAAATAAGTGCTATGAACCCACGTGCACTAGCACATTCTAACAGGTATTTCCACCAAATGGGTATAAGAGATGTAAATAACCTCAAGAACATAGATAATTGTAAAGTCTAGTAAAATAATTATGAATCAATAAGTGTTGAGTATTTACTACCTGTTGTTTTGTTTTGTTTTTCTTTTTTAAATTGATATAGAATTGACATATAGCATTGTGTTAGTTTCAGGCGTGCAGCATGGTGATTCTATATTTGTACATGTTAAAAAACGATCACAATAAGTCTAGTGAACATCCATCACCATGCGTAATTATATTTTTTTCTTGTTATTACCTTTTTAATACCTTTGTTTTTAATATAATGTATTTAATTTTTTTTTAAGCCCTATGCAGAATCAGCAGAATAAAAGCAGAATCAGTGGCGTGGAGAGTGTCTTGGAGTGTGTTGAGGTGTAGGGTGTAGGGCTATTTTATAGAGGCTACTCTGGGAAGCCTCCAGATGTGGTGCTGTTTGAAACAGAGGTACCAGGAAAGCCATGTGGCTCTCTGCGAAAGAGCTTTCCATACAGAAGAAACAGAAAATACAGATGAAATGGCCTAGAGGAAGAAATACTTGTACTTAACCATAGTGGGGGATAGTGCGTCTGGAACAGAGGAAGTGAGGGGATATGTGCGTCCTGATCAGGGTAGAGGGGGGCCAAATCTTAAGGGCTTAAATGGTCATGGAAAGTTTGGGAATTTATTACCAATGAGGGAAGAAGCTATAGGCTGTTTTCATCAAGGGGTGATATGTCCAGCTTAGGTGTTAAAAGATTTCATCTGATGGCTGTGTCAATAATAGAATGCAGGGGGGCAAGGTTGGGAAGGAAAGCGTTTGCCATAATCCTAGAAAAAGAAGATAGTGATATAGTGAAAACTAGATAGTTTCTGCATACATTTTAAATAAAGAGTAGAGGTGATCATGACTTGGAAGTAGAGATAGATGATCATGGCCTTGAGAGCTGCAACTAGTCACACAGCACCTGTGTGTGAATTAAACAGGGATGTGGGTACATGTTTTCCTGCCAAATGCCTGAGAACCTGGTGATACCTCCGTGTGGCTAGCAAGAGGTGCCCCTTCCTCTCAGAAGACACATCCCTGTACCAGGGCATGGCAAGGTTGGTCAGAGAGAGTAGGGGTAGGGAAAGGCTATTTTTCAGCACCCACTTGCCCCAAGGTCCCAGAGCCGTTTTGCAGGACTACGACCCTGGGATTAAGAGGGAAGATAAAGATGACTCCAAAGTTTTGGGCCTAAAAAACTAGAAGAATACAATTTCCATTTACTGAGATGGGGAGAGTGGCAGATAGAGCAAGATTGAGGAGGAAAATTAAGAATATGGTTTGGGACATGTTAAGCTTAAAATGCATATTAGACATTGAAGTGGAAATATTAATAAGTAGTTGAATATGCAAGTCTAGAAGTAAAGAGAGAAGATGGAATTGAGATATAAATTTTGGATTCATCGGCATGTGCATTCATGTTTTATATATATGTATATATATATATATATATATATACACACATATATATACACATATATGTTTAATACATAATAACCGTAATCATTCACAAAAATCATGTAATGAGAAAGTTTTAAAACAACTCCTATCAGTACTTTTAATTTCTATGAGTCTTTTTCAATCTAATTTTTGTTATTGTTGTTAACATATACTCAGAGGAAGAAATTCACACAATTTTTAGAAAGATAAAGTGAAATAAATCCATATGCTCATAACTTTACCTCTCATTTCGAGAAGTAACCACCATTAACAGTTTCTCTTATAATCTTTCCTAGAAATACAGAAATGTACATACATAGATATGTGTATATATGGATGTATTTGCCTTTTATATAAATGAAGTCATATGCTATATGTACTGTTTGAAACGTAGGTGGGTTGTTTTTGTTTTGTTTTTTTGATAAATTTTGTCCACCAATCTATATTCCCACCAACAGAGCATAAGATTGCTTTTTTCAATGATACTGGACATGACCAATTTAATCATTGCCAATCTGGTAGTTAAAAAGTAATAACTTAAAAATTTACATTTTTAAAATGTTTATTGACCTTTTGTGTTATCTGCCTTTTCATGCTCTTTGCACATTTTTCTAGTTTTTAAAATGTTTTGTAAGAGCTCTTTGTATATTAAAAACATTAGTCTTTTGTCTGTGGTAAGCCTTTTTTCAAATAAATTGGGCCTTGAGTAATCACTGCAGTAGAAAAATAAAAAGTGCAGGAGACAAAAGAGGAGACTTTGCCTGCTAAAGACACGGGGGACCGGCTTTTTTTTCTATATCCTTCTTTACTCCCTTGCTCCTCCAATATCCTCCTCCCTGTATCCTTACAACTTTTTCTCTTTTTTATTTTAACATCCTTTGCCTTATGTGTACACATACAGTTTTTACTTTATAGATTTAATAAAAATAATCTTTCACTTTTAATTTTATTTTTTAGTAGTATGAAGCCTCTTAACCTTAACATAGCATAGAATCTCATAAGTCTGAACTTGGTGCTAGTACATAGAATATATTTCCATAATTGTTTCTATGTTTTCATTATAATCAGTAAAAGAAATAAAGGAGAGAGGAGAAAGCATTAGTGTACAAGATATTATGCAAAGCCTGTGTAATTTTATCTCTTTTCACCTTCCCTGGGAGGCACCTTTTATTGCTCTCATTTTATAGATGAGGAAACAAACTCTAAGTGAAATTAAGAAATTCACCCAGGGCCACATGGTTAGAAATTAAAATGTTGGACTGTAACAAGGTCTGTATGCCTCTGTTAAATTATGAAGTCCACGTGGTTTTAGTAACTTTTTCCTCCAGATTTAACAGAAAAGTCTTCTGAAAAAAAAATTCTGATTATGTTAATATGTTTAGGACTGAACTGACAGCTATAAGAATATGTTAATTCATTCAGCTACTAGTCCGTATTACATTAATAGATCAACAGATATGAATATAAGAATATATGAATACATTTAGTACCTTTGGGCATATTATTTGCCAAAAGAAAGAACACAAAGGAATTCATACAAAACCGTGAGTTCTGTGCGTTACAATTTTGATTTTCCAGTCTAACCCTTTGGTTTCCAGCGTTCCTATAGTTATCCCAAGCACCTTTCTGACATGTACTTACTTTGGAGTGGTCTCCATCTCTGACCTTGGATGCTTCGCTCCTTATGTAGATGGTTGTGGGATCTGAGGTGAGCAAGCAGTTGTGTCGTTGGTCTCTTCTTTGCAGGCCTACAATGGGCACCATCAAGCCTTGGAAGTCCTTCTGCAGTCACTGGTCGATCTGGACATCAGGGATGAGAAAGGCCGCACCGCTCTGGATCTAGCTGCCTTTAAGGGACACACGGAATGTGTGGAAGCACTTGTCAATCAGGGCGCATCCATCTTTGTGAAAGACAATGTAACCAAAAGAACTCCACTTCATGCCTCAGGTAGGTCTTGCCAGGAGTCTGGTTACCCTAGTTTTGTGGCCCACTTATAAGTTTGAGTAAAAGGATAGTAGCATCCTCTTTCATCCCAGTTTTTAAAATATTAATTTTTCTTTCTATATCGGATATGCCTGTGCTCTTCCAAAATGATTGGTTTACTATCCACTTGGAGATGATTGGTGTTCTCTGACCACCAAGAAGGTCTTTAAAGAAGGCAGCCTTTGGCTTTTTTTAAAGACTTAATTCTTTTTAGAGCAGTTTTAGGTTCACAGCAAAATTGAAAGGAAGGTACAGATATTTCCTATTTGTTTCCTGAGACACTCCCCACCCCCATGTATAGCCTTTCCCATTATCGACATCCTTCATGAGAGTGGTCCATTTATTATAATGGATGAACCTACGTAATTATCCAAAGTCCATAGTTTGGTGTAAGGTTCACTCTTGGTGTTGGACATCCTGTGAATTTGGACAAATATATAATGATGTGTCCATTGTTATAGTATACAGAGGACAATACTATAAATTGAGCTCTAAAAATCCTCCATTCTCCATCTGGTCTTTTTCGTAACTCAAAAGAGACTTCAGAACTTTGGCCAATAGCTATTACAAAACTTTCTGAAAAAAATAATGTGATCTTTGGATCAGTTACATAGAAAAAAAACCACGCAGCATTTTAAAACATAAAATTCATGATATTTTAGGGCTACTTCATAAAAGGAGTTGTCAGACAGCAATCTAATCAGTACAGCATTCTGCCAGCCTAAATGATGCTTCTTGGCTCTTGCTCTGATCCTTGATGCGTCAAGTGTAAAAACAGAAACTCTTAAAAAGTGCATACATATATATATATATATATATACATACACATGTGTATGTATATATAAAAGTAAGTAATTTGCCTTTTCTGGGATTTTTCTCTATAAAATAAAATTGTATCAAGACACTGCTAGATATAAATACAGATATAAAGGTAATGTGGAAGAGTCTCTTGCTCAGTTAAGGCATAAATTCCTTTAGAGTCAGGAATTCAATTATATTGTCCTTTGATCAGGCTAGTAAATCTAGTCTTATAATGAGAAATAACTGTCTTACACCATTAAATAATGAGTATATTGAGGACGCAAAGGAGTGAAGATAGTTTTTCAGAAGACTTAATGGTTCTTATTACTTGGGAAATTTTTCTCAGAATGTTAGACTTTGTAGAAGTATTTCCATCAACATCCCTGAATTTCCAAGCCACTGAAGAAAAACAATTTAGAGATTGAAAAAACAATTTGTTGCCTAATTACCTGGAAATGATTGTTCCTGGAAAAAAACTTTAGCCATGAGGTCAGCAATGATTGGTGTGGTTAAATTATAAGTTCTTATTTCCTATTACATTTCGTCTTTTTGGTATTATTATAAAGTTTGATATTCTAGATATTATTGGTATGATTATAAAGTTCAAATTTAGTTCTCCTTTTTAAAGATTGGTTGCCTATTATTAAGGCAAACATCCTGCTTTAGTTACTGTGTATTTCCTGACAATTACAAAGGGCCTCTTTTCATTGTGGAAAATCGCCCTCGTAAACAGGTGAACAATGAAGGATGATCACTGTCACTCATTTGCCACAGTGATATAGGCAGTGGTCCAATAGAGCCCCCTAGTGGTTAAGAAGACTCACTCCTTTTGGATTCCCCTCGTCATTCATTAAAAAACACAGGCTGTCATTTGACTGTTCTCCACAAAATGTCTGATATGTGGAAGCTTTAGCCTGAGCTTTGAGAATCTGCATATCCAGAATCTTTTCCATCTCATTTGAAAGGGCATTTTCTTTTTTTGTTTCAAATGCTTGGAATACTGTGAGAAGCAAGAGCCAGTACGGATGTTATAGGTTTGGGCACAGATAGTAGCAATGACAGTTGCGGTCTTTGAGCAATATGAAAAATGGCTGTGTCACCTATAGCCAAGGAAAGGCTGAGGGTCTGATACAAAGCCGGGCTTGGCAGGGCACACCTAAGGAGATGTTAGCATCTTTTTGTCAGAAGGCAATTAGGAAAATGTAGTGTGTAGGAAGCCAATGAGAATTCTAGTTTGGCTATATTTTTACCATAAGGGGGACTTAGATTTACCTGAGGGCTATTAGCTCAGTTTAAAACCCTGCAGTACACTTTCCCCCACCCCCGCTCCCCTCCACACACCACCACCACCACCAAAAAAAAAGCACCTCCGTAGAAATTGGTTTGCTCTTTAACACACTGAGTAAGCAATATTAACTTAGATGATTTTTCTCTTTTTCTGTTTAGCCAAAAATTAAACATCCTTGGAACTCTTATAAGTATGTAAAGTACATCAAATAGAAAGAGGCATCAAAAATATGCTGTACCTACCTCTACTGTTTGAACCCATCGCCTGTAGCATTCAGCTGTCAGTCCTCTGCTAATCATTTCCTTTTAAGCACACATGAAACTACTTACATATTTCACCAATGGTAACAGATTTAATGTAATACTTTAAAAAAAAAAAAAACAGCAACAACAAAAATCGCCTGTGCTCCAGTCCCCCAGATCTCCTTGAGATGTATAAGTGTGATGTTGCTGAGCATGAACTGAATACAATGGTCTACAAAATGTGGGCATTATTCCTGTCGTTAATTTGAGTGGTATCAATGAACGTGAACTAATTCTAATATATATTATCCCTGAAAAATGTCTCTTTGTTAAATTAGCATTCTCTCATGATTGGCAGGCAATAAAAAAGAACTGTTAAACACAGCTCTTAGAAGAGCCTTCATCATCCTAACATAGCTACATCTATTCCCTTCTCTGTCCACAACCATAATGAGGTAAATGCAGTATATTTTATGGTGTTCTCATTGTTCAGAGAGAAGTCACATTTGGAATTTTAATCACACTTGTTCTCATCCTACTCCCCGAGTGGAAAACCATGTCTATTGTAAGGCTGTGGGTTTCATTCAACAAGCCGGAGGAAAGTACGTTGTCCCCAGGGATTGATGTCCCAGCCCCTGAGGCACCACCACCCCTAAAAGAAGCATCTTGCCTGGTGAGCACAAGAGTGCATCCATGTTTTGGGTTCTTGCCAGGCAAGGCCAACATAGTGTTCTGGCCACATCTTCTGCCCATTGCCAGCCCAGGTCTGCTGGGTAAGTAGAAGTGAAGGCCGGGCAGCGCCTAGGAAGCAGTGAGTCAGAGCTGGCCAGGGAAGGGGAGGAGAGGAGACAGAGAGGACGGAGAGGTATGAGGCCACCCACTGGAGAACCCCCTCCGCCTCCCCCACCCTCCGCATGCTAGAGACACTGTCAGGTAGAGAAACAACTGGCTGTGGTTTGAGTAACTCCGGGACAGAGATGCAGCTGCAGGCAGTTTGTGAGTCCAGTCAATCCATCAATGAGCAGTGAGCTAATGGCTCTCGTGCACCTTTCTGAGGGCTTGCTTTAAGTCACCTCTAATCAATCAGAACTGTTGCTGGGATGTCTACCTAGGAGTCTGAAATGACCGAGGGATGAAGACAGGACCTGTTCTTACTCTTTCCCCCTCCTCTTCTCTCCTCTCCCCTACCCTCTCCCCTCTCTTCTGCTCTCCTCCCCTCTTTTTTCACTTCCTCTCCTTCCTGCTCTTCCTATCTTGCTCCCCTCCTCTCCCTCCTTTCCCTTATTCTGCCCCTTCTTCCTTCTTTTTTAAAAAGGGCTGGAGGCAGGCTGGATGCGGGATTGTATAGTACTGGGTGACTCTCTTAGAGGAACAACAAAAAAATATAACTGGAAAGTAGGGAGAGATTATCAGTTTCATTCAAGGAGATAAGAAAGAACATTGTATTTAAGGGAAAATAACCCTCATTATAGGAGCCAGAGAAACATTAGTTAAGGCTCTAAGGGCCCTGATAGGAAAAAGAAGGTAGATTAGTAAAATAAACATTGGAGCACACTGTGCCTAGGAAGACTGGCAACTTGGGCTTATCTGTCAGCAACGATCGAAAATCATTGATTTGAAGTCTAAATAAATTCCACTTTGGAAGGATATGTATAGTGTTTGTCTGTTAAAAGAATGTCCATTATTTTCTTTTTCAGTAATTAATGGTCACACACTGTGTTTGCAGCTATTACTAGAAATCGCAGACAACCCAGAAGTGGTTGATGTGAAAGATGCCAAAGGACAGTAAGTGTTCTCACACTTGGCCTGGGGTTGACATTTCAATCACAGCGGGTAATTGGTTGATTTGCTAAGCAGCTAGGAGAACTGACTGCTGAATTTTAGGTTGGGGGTATATATTTGGGTGAAATTTATGGATGAGGGCCCTAGAATAATGAGATAACTTTTTGCTAGAGCATATAGAGCCAAGTATACGTATATATGTATGTGCGTCTTGATAAAAAGGAGCCAACTTTTTATGTCTATAGCTATGTATCCTGGCTTTTAAAAAGTATTCCCTCCTATGTTCCTTCTTTCTATCCATGTTTACCCTTTTCTGAAGTTGCTACATTTCTATTTTTAAATTAATAATGGCAATGACCTTGAGAAGTTATCCTGATCATAAAATTCTTCATAATTTTATCCTTCTTTGGCTTTGTTTTTCCAAAGTATTTTCCATCTGTTAGCCCATTCCTATACCCAGTCTTCTCTTATAAATAGGACATGCAGAGCAAAAATGCACTAGTGACTCAACCCAGATGTATGAATTAGTGCTGAAGTCAGAACTAGACCCTCACCGCCTGGATTCCAGTGCTCTGTTCTTTCCTCTAGATGTGTCAGACTTTTCTTTAAGGCAGTGAAGCTTCGTTCAAATGAAATACTGAGCAGGAGCCAACATAGAACACTGTGAAAGCAGAGCCACTCTGATAGAAGCAGAAGGGTCTCCTACATAGACACACTCGCTGCTCAATTGATATTTAGTAAATGCTACATAGTTTTGAAAATGATAAGATTAAAATGAACATTTTGAGAAGGAACCTTTCCCTGCTCTGCTTGTATTAGTCATTGCACTGACACTTTTCCACGTGGCCGTTAAAGACCAGAGACAGTAGCTTGTTCCAAGTAGCATACAGCAAATTAGGGACATTCAGAAAATATTAAGTAACTATGAAGAATAGAGATTGAGAGAGGGAGGGAGGGAAAGAGGGAAAGAGAAAGAGAGAAAGAGAAGGAGTCCAAGTGACAGAGAGACAAAGAGAGGGAGGTCCTCCTACTGGAAGGGATGAGTATGATTTTTTAATCTTCTTTTTAAAAGCCTAATTTATCTCTCTTCCTAGAACCCCACTGATGCTTGCAGTAGCATATGGACACATTGATGCTGTTTCATTGTTACTTGAAAAGGAAGCAAATGTAGATGCTGTTGACATCATGGGATGCACAGCTTTGCACAGAGGGGTATGTACATCTTCCTCAGCTTTAGTCAAGCAACTCTGTAGTGAGAATGTTTCCTTTTTCCTTCCCCACAATTTTTAGTAAAAAGATGGTTTCCTAAGATGAACAATTAACCTCAGTAAGTCAAAAAGAAATTGCAAAAGCTTTTGTAAAGATAAAATAATGGCAGGTACTATAAGGTCCTGCTCTTGAGACTTCACATCAGATTATATAAGAGATACATGAGTACTTACTGTTGGTAGAATTGGTTCTGCTTTCTGATTGCTAAATACTTGCACATCATAGAAAATTTGCAAAATATAAAGCACAGAGAAAAAAAAATCACAATCACCAGTAATTCTGTCTCCTGGAGATAACCATTTTTTTGGTTCATATAACCAGTCTTTTTCTTTTTTCCCGTATATGGATTTATTTTAAAATTTTAAAAAAGGGGATACTGACGATGCCATTTGGACCTCCTTTTTTTTTTTTCTTTTAGAATATCAAGAACCTTTTCCCATGTTGCTATTGTTCTGCCCCATCATATTTAATGGTCCGTTGTGTCCAAGTGTCATAATTTTTTCCAAGGATTACTTAGTTTTGAGTAGTCATGCTCTTTCTTATTACTCTTTTTTTTAAATAAATGTTGGCCCATTCTCCGCTTGAAATATATATCCTGTGACAATTCCCGACCTGAACTACATATCATGTGGACAGTTCTTTGTACGCATCTGCTGAACTGCTTTTTAAAGCATGTTGAAGAAACTAAACATACAGAGGCAGAAATCATAAAAGTTCTATTTGGGGATGGTGCCGAACACCATGGTCAATGAAAAGAAGAGGAACTCTAAGTGGTCAATGTCATAACATAATTCTTATTTCTTGGGTACTTCCTGTGGGCCACACAATAGGCTGGGGCCTTTACATTTCTTATTAGTCCTCACAACAACCTGAGAACTCATTATTACTGTTCCCATTTACAGATGAATAAAATGAGGCACAGAGAAGCGAATCGACTTGTTCAGATTTTACGAGGGGAAGCTAGGATTTAACACACATCTTTCTGATTCTAAAGCTGATGTTTTCCGCTATATATATCATACCTTTCATGGTTATGTATGGAGAGTCTAGAAATGTTTCCAAAATGCTGATGCTCACACAGACTTTCCTGAAATGAATCTAGCTGGGTTGTCCTGCCTCTCTCCTCTAAAGTAGGGCAGAGTTTGCTTCCCTTAAGGCCCAGGCATTTATGTACACTTTCTCTGAGCTCAGCCTTACTTAGCCAACTGCTTCACTTCCTGAGTCTTCTGCCCTTCTGAAATTTGTTTTGTGTTTTTAATTGCAATGCTTCAGATTATGACGGGACATGAGGAATGTGTGCAAATGCTGCTGGAACAAGAGGTGTCAATTCTCTGTAAAGATTCCAGAGGAAGGACACCGTTGCATTACGCAGCTGCTCGTGGCCATGCCACGTGGCTGAGTGAACTGCTCCAGGTGGCACTTTCTGAGGAGGACTGCTCTTTCAAAGACAACCAGGGCTACACGCCACTGCACTGGGCTTGTTATAATGGTGAGTTGATTGTCATTTGACCAGTCTCAGTAGGCTTCATACCCCAGCACCACTGTGATCTTAACATAGATGAGAACAGAGCATAATGCTGTAAACTATGGTTTACAACCTTTCTGCATCCAACATACTGTTTTATTTTATCATTATTAGTACTTCTCCCTCCATGGCCACCATGATGCCTTGATGGAGTAACAATTCACTTTCCCCTTTTTGTTAATCAGTAACATATCACTCCTAATCAGAACTTGATGAACTGAAATATCCAGTTTTAATCAGAGTTTCTGATCTATATGAGATAACCAGGGACCCTATAAGAAATTAAAGTCATATATCTAAAAACAAAAACTATATAATATAATTACCTGTCACAGTTGACTACTGTTCAGACTGCTAGATGAATGATTTGTCTTTTGGCATTTCTTTTTTGTATCTCATTATCCCCCACCCTGCAATTAATTTTGTTGCACTTATTATTTGGAAAATTTTAAAAGTTTTATTTCACTTATTTGAGTGAAAAAGAAATGCATGCTAACTGTAACATTTTGAAAATACTGATGTGTCTAAAGTAAAATTAAGTCTGTTTCTAAACTCACTTTTTGATATAACTTGGTGTGTACCTTTCATAATTTTTCCTTTAAGAATATAAATAAATACCAATGTATGCACATCTGTTTTTTTTTTAACTAGAATCATAAAACAACTATTATTTTATAACTTTATTTTTTGTTATGTTTGCTTAACATATTGTCCGATGGTGGGGCAAAGGTGTAATGCCCACTGTAACAAGAAAGTATCTTCAGACAGGAGAACGATGCAGGCAACTCCAAAGAATATAACAGAATTTATTATAGGATAATTTGTTTACAGGAATATAAGGTCTAATCTGCCCTTTGCACGGATTATTCTCTGCTAACAGGCCCCTGTTACAGTACATTTTTTTATAGTATAAATCAAGTAGTAATGATTGACAAGACAAAGAAACAAAGAATGTAGTACGCACCAGGGACCATACCTCCTGGTGTCTTGTGATGGATGATTGTTTATGATCGATACTATCACCAGTTTAATATTTATCACGGTTGTCATTATTATTCTGGCCATAACTAACAAAAATATTTATGGCTACATTTTATGGAACACAGATACTCATCAACTAGAAGGCTTTGATATGCTTGCTAAGGACAGTGAGGTTGGTCAAAGGTCATAGCATGAAAGAAATCCAGGACACAGAGATGCAGTTAGTTTTGTTCACATCCACATCTATACACATTCTATAGCAGCTATTCTTACATGTCAATATGTATCAGTATTGATTGATCTTCTTAATAGTTGTATATTATTTCATAGCAGATTAAGATAGATGTGTATGTATACCAGAATTTATGATTCAGTCAACCAGATCCCTATTGATGAACATTCAGATCGTTTTCAGGTTTTTTCTTATTACAAAGCTACAGTGTGTTTGTTCATACTATAGTACCTTATATTCTATCAGATAGGTTTACAGAAGAGAAATTATTGATAAGAGGGAATGTATTTTTTTTAATTTTAATAAATTATACCATATTACTTTGCAAAAAGGATATTATAATGTATTACTCCACCAAATATGTATTAAACTTATTATTTTCACAAGCCTTTGCCCAGCCCAGGATGATATTATTTATTTTTGTCAATTTGAAGGCAAAAAAATGTTACCTCATTATTTTAATTTGTGTTTCCTTGTCTAATAGTGTATTTATTTAGTTATTTGCATTTCCTCTTCTGGAAATTACCTTTTCCATCGATTGCTCATTTTTTTCTATCGAGTTAGCTTTTCTCATATGTTTGCTGAAGCACCTTGTCTTAGAAATAAGAAACCTATGTGTTATGTGTTTTGCAACTGTTTTCTCTCGGTCTACCATTTGTCTTTGTTCCTTGTTTATGATGTCTTTTTCCATGTACAAATTTTGAACTTTTATGTAGTCAAATCTGTCATATTTTTATTTTGTGGGATCTAGGTTCCAGTCTTGCTTAAGGCCTCCCACTCCCCTCCCAAGCTTATATGGATATTTTATTTTCCCATTTATATTCTACTCTGCTTCTATAATTTTATTTTTCCATTTTCAATTCTTGTATTAAAATTTTCACTTAGAAACTATGATTATCAGGTCATAAAGATTTTGGGGGTACTCTAAGACCTTTTATTCTGTTTTTATTACAGTCCTCTTTTCATTGGCTCTAACCTCAGTAAGAGCCAAATTTTCTACTTGGTCAGCTTGGTTTTGTTCCCTCTTTGTCACTGGAGAATTGTTATTTTTTTTAAACTCCCAACCCCTCATCTGAGTCAAACTGTGAGATATCACTGAGAAACTAACAGGAAGGGGAAGATGCAGAAAGAATGTTGATTAAAATGGCAGGTGGCAAACCCACCAGACCACATCCTCTCTTCTGGAGTGGGGTGGAGGTGGGAGGATGGGAGATTTCTCTGTTCTTAGGCCTCTCCGGGTGCAAGCAGGAGAGGAGGAGCAATCCTCTACTAAGCAATTTCAGGGCAATCTTCTTCCAAGTCCGAGGCTCAAGCTCCCGTCTTCCTAGAATCCCCTTCACTGAGCATGAAAGTCATTCAAGGATTCTCAGTCCTACCTACACAGGCCCTTAGATTAGGATTCTTATAGTCTTCAAGGACTGATTTGTATAGATGCTTCTCTAAGCCGAGTCCTTTGGGGAGACTGAAACTAATAGAGAGGGTTGAAGTATCTGGGACTGTTAGAATGAGGGTTGGATATAGTTGGAAAGCTAAACAGAATAATGGCATAAAATTAGGAGGTTTTTGTATTCATTACTTCATATGTTTCTTCTCTTAAAAGCAGTTTCACTTTTTCTCCTTTTAGGTGAAAGAAAGGTTTGATTTGTGTTTTTAAAATTGTCCAATCTACATCATTCTAAGGTAGATTATAAGAGAACTCTAACTAATTTAGGCCTGAATTCAGCCAAGAAGAGGTTCCAGGCCAACAACCTCTATTCTAAAGCCAAAGAAATTTCCTTCATGCCTTAACAGTTATCCATCGCTTTACAAACCACGTTCGAGTCCTTAACCAGTAAAGTTCTCATCATTCTGTGACATCAATAGGACAAGTATTTCTAGTTTGATTTTTTTTATATATGGAAAATTGAGGATCACAGATCCCAAGTGAGTTGCCTTAGATCACATAACGAGGAAGCTAACAAACCTGGGGCCCTACTTTACTTAAATTCAGTTGATTTGGAAACTACTTATCATTTTCTCGAAAATAATTCCTCACATTCATTCATCTACTTATTTTAAAAAATACTTATTGAGTACATTTCATTTTCCAGGAACTGGTTTTGGTGCCATTTAAAATACTTATATCGTATTTTATAGTCAAAGCCTTTTTACCTGCATTAGCTCAGGTATTATTTTCTATCAATCACATCTTTCCTTTTCACTAGAGTGCATAATTTTAAGTGAACCTATTCGTGTGGGTAAAAGAGAAGTTTCCTGTGAATATGGGCAAACTGACATACACCTAATGTTAGGTGTCTATTGAGAGCTGAGAGTAATGTAGAATCTATTCTGCTTGCAAATGAGGTCACTTCTCTCTCTCTTTCTCTCCACCAAACCATATGGCCTTCATTGTTTTATTTGTTTATTATGTCTCAAAACACCTGTGAGCATGGTTAATAACGTTATGACATGTCATGAATTTTATTCCATAGAGAATGAATATTCAGCCAATTCAGGAAAATTCAAAAGCCAGAATTTAATGCTTAATGACAAAAATTGGTTGTGCTGAATAAAATTTCTTTCTTGGACACTTTCTAAATAATTTCGATTCTTTGCAGGTAATGAAAACTGTATAGAGGTACTTTTGGAGCAAAAATGTTTTCGCAAATTTATCGGTAATCCCTTTACTCCGCTGCACTGTGCAATGTAAGTAGAAATACTGGAAGTTAATGGTGTTGCTTTAATTCTTTTAACTACACATAGGAAAATTGCCTTTTAGAGAAGGAAGAAGCTTTTACGTTACAGATAAGACCAGCATATTCCATTTTTCTCCTAAAGGCAAATAGATCTGATAGCAGAGTATGGTCCCTAATTTTAATGATTTTCCAGGAGCTTTTTGTGGAGTACCACAGTTCCAAGGGGGCTCACATACCACCTTAGGGAGACTACATCAAGAGGTACACTGAGAGGCACATTACATGCCATGTGAAGAGCTCTTCAGATGTACTTCACATTTGTGTGCCAAATTCTAAAAATAAGTTGGGGCTAGGAACAATATGCCTATGAATGATTAGAAAGACATTTTATACCAGGAAGAATTTTCATGCACTGTAATTCTCCATTCTTCATATGCTGGCTTTTTCTTTTTTCTTTTTCTTTTTGGTAAATGTAACTTTTGCTCTAATATCATAGTGTGAACCATTGTTCAGACTCCAGATCACCTGGAACTGGTGTTTGGTTGGACAACCATGGTCAGCCTGGGGGCCTAAGACTTGGGAGTGCTTTGTCTTTGTCTTGTCTCTGGGCTTCATGTGACGATGGCTCATTTGATTGGAAAGATATTAGAGGCATAAAATTAATCAATAAATAAAGGGTAAGAGATAAAGAATAGAAGTGATTTTAAATCTGAAAGAACCATATCTTTTTCACTTTGGTATCCCTAAAACACCTAAGATGATGCTTTGTATAAATGGTATACGGTAAACTCCTTCCTGGATATAAGGGTTCTGAAGAAATGCTAGAGGTTACAAAGTATGTGCCATTAGAACTGCTGAAATGTTTAAAGACAATTTAGGAGATACACACAAACTTTATTTAACACTTCATGAAGCAGGCAGTCTTCATTCTCAAGAGTTCAGAGAACTGCAAAGTGGGACAGAAGGTAGGAAGCTTTTAGAGGACAAAAAAGAGAGAACAAGGAAGAGAAAGAAAAAGAATATCTAATTGGCTGGGGTTACATATCTGGGCCTGTTGAGTTATCATAGGAATGAGAGAATCACCCATGTAACTTGATAATCATGGATTGGTTACCTAGAAGGTCTGACTTCTGGGCAAATGAAACATTTACAAGAATATGAAACCTAAAAGTTAAATTTCATTTTGGTAATGTGGATTCCCAGGATCAGGGGCACCTGGCCTACCAAGAAATGCTAATGTGAGATTAATTTGACAGGCGCCCCACCACTTTTTTGGTCAACCACTGGCCAAGCACGAGGTTTGATCAAAGATAGTATTGCAAGTTATTCTCAGTTATCATTTTCTCCTTAGTACTTGGTATATATTCTAAGAGATGATGTCAACTTCATCATTCCAGTTGGAAGGAGACCATTTGTTAGCTGGCCGATGGTTGTGTACACACATCTAAAACCCTTGAGAGAATACACAACAGACCAGAGAGATAATTATTATTATTAATAGTAAAAGTATTCCTAAGGTTTTCAGAATGCTCCTAAGCCAGCTAGAATCAAATAAGTCAAGAAATGATCCTAAAAAGGAGATACTTTTTTAAACCAGTTGCCCTGTTTATGTGTTTTATGTAACGGTGTCTCTAATCTCCCAGAAGTGTTTATCCCATGAGCTTGTTTAAGAGAAACTGGGCATTAGAAATCAGGGAGAAGTTTGTGACAGGCAGAACTACAGGATCATCAGCAATGTAGCAAATCTAACAGTTCATTGAGGTTGAATTACCCCCCTTTGCAATGACCTGAGATATGTGAACAATGGCAGTATCTTTTGAGGCCAGAGCAAGTCAAAAGAAAGACAAAAGAATCATAAAGAACTTCATGGCATAAAAATTAGAAAAAGAATGGTCAAAGAGGGAAGGAGAAATAGAAAAAATGTTCTTTATCTGACTTTTTGGGAGGAAGCAGTCTACCGTATATTTGAAAGTTGCTAAGAGAATAAATCTTAAAAGTTCTCATCACAAGAAAAAAAAAATTTGTAACTACGTGTGGTGAAGGATGTTAACTAGACTTATATGGTGATAATTTCACAATATATACAAATATCAAATCATGTATACCTGAAACTAATATAATGTTATATGTCAATTATATCTCAATAAGAAAAAAAAATAACTAAGTTAAAAAAAATTAAGACAGCAAGCAATAGCTCTCCCTGGGAGAGAAAAGGATCGATAAACAATGGGTATCCCAGAACTAAATTCACAAGATTCTGTATTTGGAAAGGAAGGGACAACCTGAAATTTTACCTTCCTCTCTTGATTGGGCACTACTGAGATCAGAGAAAGCTGACTCTGGTAAGAATTTTCACATTTTGCGAGCTTCTGCCAGTTCTCCCAGGATCCTGTCTGTAGGCTCTGGAGTAAGTCAGGTTTAGAATACAGCCCCGGTATCTACCAGAATTTGGCAAATTTTTCTCATTGATTTAATTTTAGTTTTCTCATAGCGGATTAAGGGCATAACTGGTAGCAACTTCCTGGAGAATCTCTCAAAGTCTCATCAACCCCGGGAGGGGCCTATATAGGGCCCTTGCGTTTAAGGCAGATATGGGGGGATTCTACTTGGTTTGAAAGATTTGCACAAAACCTTCAAAGACAATCTTAGATTTTGGTGTGCTGTTGGTCAAAACAGTACAAATTTCTTGTCTTAATTTATTTCTCGAAGTCCCTGTTAATAGTCCATTAGTGGCCACCACTCACTGTGGAGTCCCAACGTAACTGTCCAGGAACCTTTTCAGGATCCCGGGACCTTTCTGGGAACTATAATAAACATCTTTCCTTACAAAAAATTTTCGGATAATATATGTTTGGATCTGAGAGCTGCACACAAGGGAGTGGAGCTCAAATCTGAGAGTGGCTTACTTACAGCCCTTGGTGAACACAGAGTCCGGTGGGTGCCTTGCCTTTGCTTCTGGTCCCACAGACTTTTAGCTGTCAGCTTTAGATCCTATCTTCATTGCCAAAACTGTTTAAAGGATAAAAGGAGACAGTTGGGGTGATATAAATACGTTTTAATACTTTCTGAATCGGGCAATTCTTCAAAATCTTGAGAGTGGAGACTGCCTGTTTCATTAATATTAAATAAAGTTTGTGTCACCTAAATTGTCCTCTTTAAACATTTTAACAGAACTTAGACCACAGATGCTTGCATAAGATTTTTTTTAAATACATAAGATTGTTAAATATACCCTGTATAGGGAGATGGAGTAGAAGGAGTTATATAGATTTTTAAGTAGTGAGATTTTTAAATTTAAAATTTGTTTTCATTTTAGAATAAATGATCATGAGAATTGTGCATCATTGCTACTTGGGGCCATAGATTCCAGTATCGTCAATTGTAGAGATGACAAAGGCAGGTAAGTGATCCTAAGATGGCATGCCTCTTTTCTTGATGAATCTTAGTCTCTGTTTTGTGTTTGCAAAGTAGGTAAAGATCCATTTTTTTTCATTGCAAAGATAAAATATGAGCATTTTTTAAAA
This sequence comes from Pteropus vampyrus, assembly GCF_000151845.1. NCBI lineage: Eukaryota > Metazoa > Chordata > Mammalia > Chiroptera > Pteropodidae > Pteropus > Pteropus vampyrus. The sequence goes on from NW_011888927.1 coordinate 4,712,438, forward strand.
TTAAATATTATAAGGGTATATAATTTAAAAAATTTTCCTCTTAGCCCGGAAGCCCTAGCCTCTTCCATTGAGGAAGCCACTTTAAACCGTCGTTTACAAATTTTTATATTCTCCCAAATATTTCCTTCTGATAGCTACAAACAAATAGGAAAATATATATGCTTACATTCCTTTTATGCAAATGGAAGCATTCTATAGCAATGCTCTGCATTTAGCATATCTTAGAGATCTTTCCATAGTAGAACATAAAGATTTACCATACTCTTTCTAAATAGGTATATTTTAATTCAATCAGCCTACTGTCTTTTAAAGAGCATGTAGGTTGTTTCCAATATTTTGCTATTTCAAAGAACGGGGCAGTGAACAGTCTAGTATATGTGTTTGTTCACATACCCACACGTATCTAGGAGATAAAGTCCCAGAAGTAGAATTACTTGGTTAAAAGGTCAATAGTTTTGCTGAAATTATAATGCCAAATTGTCCTCTCAAAGAAATCAACTATTCACATTAGGTGATATGGGGTTAAAAAATTTTTTTTTAATAGTTAGTTATCTACAAATTTAAGGCTTAATTTTGAAAGTATCTTTATCGAAGATGAGAGAGAAGTCCCTGGAACTCAAAATTAAAAGGGTCATTAAAGATGCCAATTTCATTATCAGGCTACCATCTCTACCCACCACATAGGTGACACTTCAGTGCCCACCTTGAATGGCCTTTAAAGGGGGCCTGATCATTATCTCTACAAACTGAGAAGTTTTAAATCCCTAAGACAATACCAGGCACATGTTTCTCAGGCATTTACAGAAAAAGGGTATATTAAGTTTAATGGAAACTAAAATCATACTTGTTTTAAATTGTTAGGACACCGCTTCATGCAGCAGCATTTGCTGATCACGTGGAGTGTTTGCAGCTTCTTCTGAGACACAGTGCTCAAGTGAACGCAGCAGACAATTCGGGGAAAACAGCGCTGATGATGGCTGCTGAGAACGGGCAGGCGGGAGCTGTGGGTATGTGCTTGACGTGTGGACTGCACATTTATGCTTATCCAAAACTAAAATAATGCACAATCGAGAAATCAGTTATTCTCTTGGTATACACATCTAAAAAATACCAACATTTTATTTAAGCCACCTGACTCTACTTGCTAATAATCTATAGTCCCCTGTTACTTGATTATTGGTGGACCCTATCAAAGTGAGCCAACCTTTCAGAAGTGAAATCTCTTGACATTTAGAAACCAAATGTAGCAACAGAATCATTTTACCTAGAAATAACAAAATTGTAAATATAATTAAAAATTAATGCCTACAGACTTTGGATTTGGATAAAACAAATATGACAGTAAATTGCTCCTTTTTTCATTAAAAACATTAAATATGATTATGTGGGCTGTAGTAACTTAAATGTTATTGTTTCTGTAGTAACTTCTTTAAAATGTAGTCTAAGTAACTCTCTCTTGGCTTTTCCTGTAGATATTTTGGTGAACAGTGCCCAGGCTGATCTGACTGTAAAGGATAAGGACTTGAACACACCCTTACATTTGGCTTGTAGTAAAGTATGTAAATGAATTTGAAACACTGCTATTTCATGTTATAATAATAACTATACCACTTAAATGCTATCCATTCCAGAAGTGGATATCATGGCGCTTACTGAAGATGTGTATTTTCCCGGGACGTTTTCAACTCTAAGCTGAATCGAAGGGGGAGAAGCAAAGAGCAGACCCACACTTGATGAGGATGTGCTTTTCATGGCGTTTGCCACTAGCATTCTTGCTGCAGTCTGTCTTCGTGCTGCCACTATATCTGTCTCCATGGTTGTGGTACCACATTTTAGTTTTAAACACAAGTTAAGACCTTATATATATATGGCTTCTAAAATAAAAGCAGTTCCACTTTGTTTTTATTTTGTTCCATTTGAAGGCATTGTAATAACACAGCCAAAAAAATACTCTCCTTGAGGCAAGTAAATACGTTGATGTGTATTTCTACCCTCTTCTTTTTTTCTGGTGTATAGTTCGATGCAAAGAATGCATTTTTTTTTTAATAGCATTGTATTCACATGTAGTTCAAGGTCCCTGCTTTCCTAAAAGATAAATGATATTTATAAATATACAATTTTTCTGAAGTGGGATCATTACTGTTTTATTACCTGCTTTTGTTACCGAATCATATATTTTGAATATCTTTCCTTTAGACATGTTATAGTGGTTTAGAATATGTGTGGTATTCTACCTTAGAAATATGCCATTCTTTATTTGGTCAATCACTATTGTTAGAATTTGCTTGTTTTCAAATATAAGCTACTATAAAAAATAGTAATTGTGGGGAAACCTTTTTTTAAGAATCTTTACTCATTCCTTTAAAATAAATTCCTAAATATGAATTGTTGAGTCTGAGGCTGTAAACATTTTAAAGACAAAATCTCCCAGTAATAAAGTCACAACTGTTTACACTCCATCAATAGTGCATCAAAATGAAACCTCCATGGACATTTCTAAAATTATATTTGAGAGTCTGCCTTATAAGGCATTATAGTATGATGCGACTTGACACCAGCGATGGTGGTTCATTTCAATATATAGTGTTAAAGGTGTTATCTATAGCCAGTGGCACCAGAAGTCTTCCTTTCATCGATTGCATTTTCTCACTTCATGTTCTGGGAAGCCCATCAAAACCACAAAAAATGCTTCGTTTCATAAAGTTCATTTCAATGTATAGTTTCATGAATATAAGTGCAATGCTATTCAAGCTTTATCATGCCATTGAATCACTTGGGGATCTTGTTAACATGCAGATTCTGATTTAGTAGGTCTGGAAGGGGCCTGAGATTCAACATTCCTAACTCCCAGGTGATGCTGATGCTGCCCATCTATGGGCCTCACTGAGTAACAAGGGATTTTAGGGCATAAACCTGAAATCGTGAGAGGGTCTCTGACATCAGTTGGTTTTTCAAAATTGTCAACCATCTTTTGTCATAAGATGCAGAGATAATTTCCCCTGGTTAAGGAAGAAATGAATGAGCTTTCTTGAAAAAGAGTCCTTGTATAATATAAGGCAATAAATGATGAGTGATAGAGATAATAGGTGTAATGGGAATTCCAAGGATAGATAGGTCACTGAAGTGGTAATTGAAGGCTTGAGGAAGAAGATAGGACTTGACTTGCATTTAAAAAGTAATATTGAAGGATAGTTCTAATTCTACTCTCTGTTTACCACCTCTGGTATCTGTTTCAGCTCTCTGGACATTAATTCTAAAAGTTATCCTAGAAATATTAATATTTTAAATTAGATTTATATTAACCAAGTCCTAATAAATCTTATTCAGAACCTTGGAGGATCTAGGACCGTTTAACTATTTGCTTTTTAGAAGAAAAAATGATTGCTCAGACAATAGCCTTATAAAATGTATTTAGGAGGAGGACATTTATTTTAAATTTAAAGCATAATAAAGTGATTTTTCCAGAACTTTTTAGTGTCCCTGTCCTACGTTTATCTTTTTTTTTTTTTTTTTTTT
>NW_011888927.1:4716208-4733274 GCF_000151845.1 Pteropus vampyrus
GGAATGCCTCAAACCTCTTCTCACTTTGATGTTTACTTCCTCACTAGAAGCCAAAGGTAAAAGTGTTCATCTTCAGTAATAATGCCTGTAATAATGTTTTTAAGAGAGTCTAATTATTCATATCCTCTCTACAGTAAACATTTAAATATCCAGAACTTCTTTCCAAGGTTACTTGCCCTTTCCTACGTTTTTTTTTTTTTTTTTTTTTTTTGTATTAGGGTCATGAAAAATGTGCCTTGTTAATACTTGACAAGATACAAGACGAGAGCCTTATTAATGCAAAAAATAACGCACTGCAGACGTAAGTGTGACTACTAAAGTTTGACTCAGACCCAGATTCAGAGTCATTTATTCAACAAATATTAAGGGATTGCTTTGTGCCAGGCAAAGCTGGGGAACACTGGTGAAAGACACAGACCGACTTCTTCTTTATGAAGTTTAATCACATACCTACAAATGCTGACCATGCTAAACATTTTTAGTTAGAATGTTTATTTTGATGTGCCTTCTTAGAAGTTTGTGAGATCTGTATTTTTCTTTGCCGATATTTCTATGATAATATTATAAATTTAGTAGGTGGTTAGAAAATCTTATGGGCTGACATATTTGGGGAAACTATTTGTATAAATGTTAGCATTATGTATTCTTACTGGAAAATGACAGTTTTACAAATCAGGTTCCCAGAATATATCTGAAGAGTTTCTAAGCTATTTGTCTTAATTATATTTTAATGTAATTCAGCGTCATCCTCAGTGCGAAAGATCTAAAAGCTGCTTCATTTTCTATTTTAGGAAATTAGGCATTTGTTTTAAGGGCAAAGGAATATTAGAATTTTTTCACTAAGATTCTTAAGTAATATATAGCAGAATATAGTGGGTTTGACATTTACTCTTTCAGGTTTTTTAAATTCAGTAAAATGTCATTTAGTGCATATAGGAATAGCAAGGAGGTTTGAGATTATATATGTGGGTCATATTAACCAGTCTTACTGATGAACTTTTGAAACAGTGATGCAACTGCAGGGATAGGTATCAAAGGGTAACGTACCTTCTAGAAAACACACCAGAGCTTGAGTTCTTCCTCTGGCTTTCCATATACTGTCATTAAGGTTGTTTGAGATGCAGAGTATTTATAATATCTGCAGAGAAATCTGGGCCAACATGGAAAAACAGTTGGATCATTAGCACCTGGAAAAGATCTAGTCAACAAAACTTTTTTTTTTTTTAAAGTAAAAATGTTCATATACTATTTGTAGATTCTTAAGTACTTTTTTCCTTTTAACAACACAGGCTACCCAAATGACACATTCTCACACAAATATATGTATCACAGTTGATGCTCAGTGTTCTTTTTTTAGACCCCTCCACGTTGCTGCACGCAATGGCTTGAAGGTAGTAGTTGAAGAGCTGCTGGCCAAAGGGGCCTGTGTCCTCGCTGTAGATGAAAACGGTAAGTGGAAAAAGTAAACAATTACTGTAGGTACTTTCCCTATGCTGTGAAGCTAGAGGAAATGAGAAATATAGGAGCTAGTTGAAAAGGCAGTAAAAATTCTCTCCCCCTTGGAAGTTCCCTGTGTGTGAGAAAACAAACAAGGATAATTTGTCCTGTCTGTCTTTGTAAAACACATAGTCTACCTGTAGCCCACCAGTGCCTTCCATTTTGCATGTAATGTCAGCAGCTGGTCTCTAACTCCTCAGCGTGGTAGTTAAAATATTTTAGACACTCTAAATCGTTTCAACTTGGCATTCACTCTTCTGACTGCATACGCTGAAGAATTAGGGATTACACATTATTAGTGCATGCTCAAGGGCTCAAATAAAAACCAGGTCTCTGTATTTCAGTTCATTCTGAGATCAAACTTCTTTTTTAAAAGAACAGATCAGAACTCATATTCCCGGTATGGCTATTTGGGGAACATGAATAAAATTTATAAATTAATGTCTAGGCTTGAAACATCTCTTGATCTATGTAACACTTCTTTTCTAAATGAACTAACTCTTAACAGAAGCTTTCTACTCTGCTTCCTAAGAAATTTTGAAAGCTAATGAATACTAGAATGGTATTAAACTGCCATTTTAAGCACACTGCATATTAATTTTGGGGAGCAAAAGAGGAACTTCTGGATATTTATGAATTAAGTAATTTTTTAAATGTGGCACTAATTGTGGCATTTAATTAAAGTATAATAAAATGTATTGACGTAACTCAATTAACTGCTTATTACAGGTATTGGAATTAGCAGCTCATGCCTATTTCTCAGAAGTAAGCGCCATATGACATCATTAGCTAACTCCTATTAGTTTTGGTTTTGCAGCCCCATTTATCCTAGCATGTACCCTGCTCTGTCCCCAACATGACTCATCTAGGAGGTGCAAAAAGTTTTCTATTACTCCATCCCCTTGATTTTCCCGCCACACTTCCCTCACCCTCTTATCGCCATTATATACTTTATGGTTGGCATGCAGAAGCCCACGATTTTTCTCCAAAATGACTAAAGAGACCAGATTGCAATAGTTTTGCTTCTCTCGTATAAGTCAGATACAGCTGAGGTTCATCCAGTCAATAGTGACCTTGGGCCAGAGAACTATGGCCTGTCTCAGTGACTAGCTGCATTCCATAAGCCTGGGAACATTTGGGGCAATTTTGTACAGCATTAAAATCATAATTCCTTTACTCATCACAGAGTTTTGTGGAACAGAATGTTATGATATCTGTCCATTCTTGTTTGCTTCTATACCAGAGAAGAAATAATCTGTTAAGGAGAGCAAAGCAGGAAGCAGAATGAGGTCAAGTGCTGATAAATAAAACAACAAAAGTTAAGTTTTATTGAGCCAGTTCCTCTGAAAAAATGAATAAGTAGTAGTAGGAACTTCGGCCAGCAGAGAGGACTGGCTAACCGTTTCAGACTGGTAGATTCAAGGTAGAATAAAATAGTAATTACATCAAAGAATGCATTTATCTCCCCACGGAACCTGTTTTATTCATCGAGATAGCTTTCCCTTCTGGACGGACCCATCAAGTCTAAATGGGAGAGAATGACACAACTATATGTCAACCATAGCAATTTTCCCACATCTGTTACATTTAGGATTTAGGACTTTGGTTGGCCGTATTGCTATTCTTTTTAAATTCTATTAAGTTTCTTTTAAATGATAGTACATATTTAATTACAAGCAACCCGTGTTTTTCTATGTCCGATCTACTCAAATGATTCCATTTTTCTAGAACCAGTCAACTGGTATATACGTAATATAAAGTGACAAAGCTGCGTGACTCAACTTTTACAGACATCTGATTTTTACTATCTTTTCTGATCCGGCACACAATTGCCTACAATGGAAAGTCATTGTTCTCAGAATGAGAGAGCTCTGGCCCAAGCCTGAGGCGCATGGTGTGCGTGTGGAAACACCTTCCTGGTTGTCCTGTTGCTGTTTTTTGTGGATTTGTGTCCCACCCTCACCCCTCGTGTTTCTGTTCACTAGATGAAGACTAGAATTCTGCCTAACTTCAGATAATGTCGTGCTTTTCACTGTCATGTAAGCTGAAAAAACAACAACAACAAAAAAAAAACCCTCGATACATTGTCTCTCCCTCCCGTCCCCTCTAGCCTCACCCCTAGCATGACTTGTGGGAAGTAACTCTTCCTTTTGCCTGGCATGTTTTCTAACTCGACATACATCTCCGCGTGTGAGGTCGTTGGGATGTACTGTGGAATGCTCATGCCGCCTCTGGACTTCTCGGACTAACCACTGCCTTGTCTGCATTTACGCCCAGGTCATACCCCGGCCCTGGCTTGCGCTCCTAACAGAGATGTGGCTGACTGCCTGGCCCTCATTTTGGCTACCATGATGCCTTTTTCTCCTTCCAGTACAATGACGGCTGTCAACTTCGTTTGTTTTAAAAAAGACAATTTGAACAGAACAACCCTCTCCAATCTGGGTAGCATGGTTAGCCTGTGCAGTAACAACGTAGGCTCGGAGGACGGGTACAATGAAAATGATTCTGATTCGGAAACATTCTGACTTTGGACTGTAGAAGGCTTTCCTTGATCAACCATGTTGGAGAAAGGGAAAGAAGCTTGAATTCCAGGTTTACATTGTGTTCAAGTATTATGGGCCCGAGCTTCCAGAAGCCAGTAGAGGAAGAGTTAATCAAACCAAGGGAGGGCAGCTAGGCTGTAGGGCAAAGCACTCACACAGATGGGCCCCAATTTTAATTTGTTTCACGTTTTCTTTAGCTCTAAGATACTTCTGTGAAAGTCTACCTCTCATTTTAAGTAAGGAATAAAAAATGCACTTGATTCTTTTCTTTGGGGATAATGCACCGAGAGGGAACTGTTCCCTGTAAAGGTTTTTTTTCATGTACTCACTTGGCAGTGAGTTCTCAGAAGTATATCAATGTGACATTCATGTCCCCTGGGAGGGGAGAGAAGGGATGAATAGGGAATGCCTCAAACCTCTTCTCACTTTGATGTTTACTTCCTCACTAGAAGCCAAAGGTAAAAGTGTTCATCTTCAGTAATAATGCCTGTAATAATGTTTTTAAGAGAGTCTAATTATTCATATCCTCTCTACAGTAAACATTTAAATATCCAGAACTTCTTTCCAAGGTTACTTGTTAAAGTTGCCAGATGAAGGGAAAAATTCGAAAACTGAATTTGCTTTTCTCATTTAACAAATATGGCACCCAGTGCTCCCCCTAACAAGCCTGTGACTTATTTTCACTTATTTGGAGTGATTGAATCCAAATCTATCTAATAACATTTCAGGTGAAAATTGTATTGTACCAAAACTTTGAGACATATGCAAGTTTAATATGAAACTACCCTTTATTGATTCATCCTTAAATCAAAATACTAACCTTTTAAAAACATCAGGACTGTCAGCATTGTTCATCAATAGCAAAACGTTCAATGAGCTTCTCAGTTAAGGTCATGCCAAGTAAGTAAAAGTGGGACTGCAAACGGGAACAAAGAGAATGAAAGCAGGAGGTAGAAATGGGTGATGTGGAAATTAAAGCCAATTGATAGTTGCTTGATGGTAAAATCAACATAGTGAATACTGTGTCTGCTCCCTCTGCCAAAGCTTCTAGGTCAAATGGACCCCGTTCCGCATCTGGAATAGCTATACAAAAAGAAGAATAAGACTGTTTAAAAATTATGCACATACACACACGCATATATATGTCTGTAGTTCATCAAGCAGCTATACCTGAGGACCAAAACGCTTCAATCTAAAATGGAAGATTTAAATTGTTTTCCTTCAAAATGAAAGTGAGGACTGAAGTAGCTTTTCTATGTAGTTAAAAATGTAATCTCTTTGCGTAACAGTCTTTGTTCTATTTTATATTTCTTATGACAGAGATTTCTAGTTGATGGCTTAACATTTGTAACTGATGATGTGTTGACCACCGCTTATTTTTTTGCCAAAGTAGAGAAAATGTTGATATACTTTTGATGTAAATGTGGTTATATTTATTTGAAATGAAACAAATGCCAAGGAAACATCCTTTGTTTGTTCTCTCTTTTAATTGCTATGTGTCTTACTTGGAATAACAAAAAGCAGAAAAACACACAGGGCCCTCCTGGGCTAGCCAGCAGTCCTGGGGCCACCCCCGGCATTTCCACTGCTAAGGTTTCCAGCTGACCTTCAGGACCTTTCCCACCTTGATTGGAGAGGGGTACGACAACCATCTCCCAGCTCCGGTCTGTAGCCAACTTAGAACTTAGAAGACACATGGAGTCCTTATGCCAGACGAGGCTCTTTTGCCAAATATAAACTGAAGCACATAGTGGATCATATGCACAAAGGTGGCCAGAAGAAAGAAACAGAAATTACCCTAAATACACTGAAATCTCACATGGTCCCAGAAACCTAATGGGAAACTATATCGGTGTGTGGGCACATGTACCAAGAAGAGAAATAAAATCACCAGCTCAAGTGCTATTTTCCATTTGAGGAAGAGACAGGAAAGAAGCATGTTGTATTAGAGTGATATTCTCTGACCATTTTATAATCAGTTCCATTTTCACTCTGGAAATTTCTATTTCAGAGTGTATGTGAGATATTTTTAAAACAGTGTTCTATCATGTCTGGATCAAATACAGATACTGTATTATACTTTTCATCTAACTATAAAAGATTTTAATCTTACTCTTTTAATATCCTGGATTTAATTAAAAACTCATGTTGGGCTCTTCACAAATGAGAACTTGTTCAGAAGACTTATAGAATTGGTAGTAATTTCACTGAAAAATTTTAACACCACAAACATTGTATTTTAATTCTCGCTGTTTTGTTCTCCTTCTTCCTCTGTCCTTTTCGTTTGTTTAGAGAAGATGAATTTTTTAAAGTAGATAAATTGCTAATGAGCAATAATGACCTTATCTTTACCAAATCACTGAAAATGAGGGAGATCCAACACTGAAGAAGCATGATATACTGCGGTGTCTTTTTCTAGAAGTGAATGGAAATCTCGCTCAGTCGGCGTTTAAAGCAGGAAATGAAATGCCTGTTTTAATGGTGAAGCGATGTTAACATTTTTCCTGTAGAGTAGCACAGAGAACAAGGAGCGTTGCAGCAAAGCATTGACGGCCCTGCGACATTATCTCCACGGAGCTAAGTTTTGACTTTCCCCCCTGTCTTACTGATAGAAAGGAGGGGGACAAAGGAACAAAATGAAATCATGCTCACTATGAACTGTTCATTGAACCAATCTCTCCTCTTTCTCCCTCCCCACTAAGAGCAATTTTTTTTTCTTTAAGAAATGACTTTAAAAACTCTGAGTTCTGTTTTTTCAAGTACATCTCTTAGAAATAAAATTAGATTTGCAACATAGCTTTCTAAGAAAAAAACCGTAAAACATTGTGCTTTTCATGGAGTCTTAGTTGTTTAGTGCTTTTACCTGGATGTGTTATTTTTAGAACTGTATTTTAACCACAGCCACAGGGATCATGTTTCTTTGCACTTAACCTATTCGCCAGTGTCTGCCTATCCTTGGTAAATACATTACTATCTCCAAATTGCCTAAAATCTGCTATGATTCTACAGTGAATAGCTCAGGGGATTTCTATTTATCACTACTAAAAGGGCACCATCGTATGTTTTGGTACTTTAGGCAGTAAACAGCTGCTTGATTTATTATTTTATTATTAAATTAGAACAGGAACATCAAATGGATTTGCTGCACTAGTTATTATTTGTACTGTTGAGCAACTTGGTTTGCTTATCTGTTGCATTGGTTGAAGAACTCATCCCCTTTTTTGTCTTGTAATATGAAGTTAGAGTGCCTTTTTATATTTGTATAGTCTGGAAATGTTCTGTGAAACGTTTTGTATTTTTTCATTTGAGTGTTATCAGAGCAATATAATACCAGTGAGTTTTCATTTCGACCTTTCTTTGAATGTATAAAGTGTCTTTTTTCCTATTTCCCCTTTTACCTGCTTTTAAATAAATGAAAATGCTGAAGTTTTCTATAGCAGTTGTTTGAGTTTTGCAGTGCTAAAATGCTTTCTTCTTACAAAACTGTAAACCATAGGTCAGTGTTATAGGGGAAAAGCGTTTTAAGATAGTGACAATCTGAGTGTGTATACAAAATGTAATTCTATTCGTTTCTTATGCAGTGATCTAAAAATTCAATGCAAATATCTTTGTTTGGTAGTTTGTCTACATATTTTATGCTTTAGCATGTGCAATATATCTTTGCAAAGCACGATGATACAAATCTGGTGCCAGTGTTATATTTTGCATAACATATTTGTAACAGCATAAAATATTGTTTGATGATTTCAGTGGGATTTTGTCTGTAATGTTTTCTTATGTAAACTAGAGTTGAATGACTCTGGTAAATGTCATGACTGTAAAAATGAGTAAAATGACTTTCAGTTCAGTGAATGACTTTGAACCAATCTGAATCTTCTCAAGCACAGTTTAATACTTTTCAACTACTGAATGCTAATAATGTAATGAAGTACTTAACTGTAATATAAAATGGAAATGCATTCAGATGGTTATTTTTACAAATAAAAACGGTACAAATATTGTAGCAATTTGTGCTGTCTTTAATTTTTCCAATTTATAATAATTTTGCCAGTTATTCTGCTAATTTAAATCTTTGTCCCCCCCACCAAAACCAAATTAGCTTTAAATTTTGAAAACAAATTATCAAGATAGAAGTGCATCTCCAGATTTGCTATTTCTATTTCTATCATCACAATTAGAGAAAAAATTTCAAACATGTATTTGTGTTGATTATCTTTATTTATGCCTTCGACTCTTTCCATAAAGGATTTGAGCTGCCTTGCAACAAAAGATATGTGATGAACTAGAATTAGAAAAAAATTAAGACAGGGAAAAAGAATACAAACAAATATGGAAACCATAAAACTTTACACAGTGGCTATGACTGAACTTGAGTTTGCTCTAAGCTTCCTTGCATTCAGGTAAGAGGGGAAATGTGATTAATTGTATAGATCACATATATCAGAAAGGAGGAAGCCTACTAGGTCCTCAAAATTGTGAAATCAACCATGGTTATTTTTGTTGCTGCCACCACTACCTTTCAACTGTTTCTATTCTTAAAGATATCTGTAGAATTTTCTCTCCATCTCACCATTCAGAATTTCTCCCCCGAATTGTAATTTCAAGTACAGCACCTAGGAGCACTAAGGAACAAATTTCTAATGTGAAGTTTCCAGCTGATGAGAAAGAAATTTTGGGGTGGGGCTTTGCTGAGTTCCTCAAATCACATTGTCATTGAATGTTAGCAGTTCTTACTGTCTAGCCCAATCCCATTCATCTTTTTCATGAAGAAACTGAATTCCAGAGAAGTTATGTAATTTGTATAATTAATGATCTGAATATACAACTTGTGCCTATAGATGTTCTATCGTCTATGCCATCCTGCCGAATAATGTTTTGTGGGCTTTTGTGTTTTTTGTTTTTGTTTTTTGCTAGAGCTGTTCAGAGGTTTTGCGCTCTGCTCTGTCCTTATTCAAATATTCATATCTGAGTGCTTTTCATTCTTGAAGATTGTAAAGCGTGAATCATACCACAGGTGAGTATGATTCTGTAGTTTAGAGCAGACCGGGATATATTAGTAATCTAATGCTATGTAACAAAGTACACCAAAACTTAGTAAGTAAAAACAACAAATATTTATTATCTCACAATTCCTGTGAGTCAGGAGTCCAGGCATTGTTTAGTTGGGTCTTCTGTCACAGGCTATAGTCATGGTGTTGACCAGGGCAAGATTCATTTCAAAACTCACTCAAATGGTTGTTGGCAGGAGTCTTCATTGAGTTTTGGAATGAGAGTTTTAGTTCCTCGATGGCTGTTGGTTGTCCTCTGTTCCTTGCCAAATGGGCCTTTCCACGATGGCTGTTGGTTGCCCTCTGTTCCTTGCCAAATGGGCCTTTCCACTAGTAGCTTGCTTCATGAAAGCAAGAAGCTAAGAAACGCCAGAGAGACAAAGAGCAAGACCGCACAGCATTTTAACTGAAATTCAAAGTGACATTCCATCATTTCTCTCATATGCTATTCATTAGAAGCCAGTACTAGGTCCAACCTATTTGCAAAGGAAGGAGATTGCCAAGGGTGTAATACCAGGAGGCAGGAATCACAAAGAGACATTTTAGAAACTGTTTGCCACACTGGGTCTAACACAGTGTCCTTCCAGAGTATAACATTTTGTTAGGATAACTTCTTCCCAGTCATTGCTAAGGGAATTGTTACTTGACTTCCTAACTTTACTCTTTCAAGAAAAACATAGGGACCCCCTAATTTAACGCGTGCTCTCCTAAGCAAGCAGAAAGGAGATAATGGCCTCCACTGCAGTAATTATAATGTTGAACATTGATGTGGCTCTTTGTCTTCAAAATGCTTGTCAAAGGATCCCTCTCTCTAGTTCCACTCAGTAGATGAAGAATCCTGTATATCTATTCCTCACTTAATATAATGTGTTCCAGAATTAGCTTGCAAGGCACAAAGGCATGAAGCTAAAAGGCTATTAATATAACATAAAAATATTGTGGGTAAAAGTGCTGTATGGATTGTCTTTTTAGCAAATTTCATACTGAGGGTACATTTGCTGTAAAATATAAAGCAGCACAGATAATGGCCATGCCATTCATTAATTCAGGCACTCCAGGGGATGATTGGAAATGTATGGGCATTTGTGGCTAGCGCAATGATGGGGCAGGAGGGGTTGCTACTAACATTTACTATACTAACATTTATGTCCCACCCGGCCCAGTGTGCCACTATGGCACCCTCGACGCCAATCTCCCCCTTTTCACCATTCATCTACTTCCTCTCCTCTTGTGTCTGAATCATTTCTTCATCAATTTATTATTTGTGAAGCAAGCCATACTTTACAATCTGTTTGCACAAGGAATTACATAAACATGCTCTAAATACATATTCACTTGTAAAGAGCACTTACAAGCTTAAGGAAAAGAACTTCAGAAGCGATTCTGCATACATGCTCCCTGGTTGTGGATTTTTCCAAGAGAGATCACATGCAGGTGAGCGAAGAAAAGTGCTCATGGATTTGAGACAAATACTTAATCCTTTTGTTATTAAACACACACATGCATGCGTACACATGTACATTCTTTGTCTTAAGCAAGGAATGATTGTATTTCTTTCACAGGTGGGGAAGCCCTGCTCTTGACCCACTGTCACATAGCAAGATCTGCAAACAGCACTATTGTCTCACATGGTTTTCTAGGCACTGGCAGACAATTTCTAGGATATCATATTCTACTTTTAAGTGACAATTTAACTAAGTATATTTAAATTCTAGGAGAATTTTATAATTTTCAAAAGTAAAAATATTGAAGCAGTACTTAGCACCTAAAAAACTTACCTGTGTTTATATTCAGTTGATAAAGCACCCAGCACATCTGAGAACTTTATATCTTACAGTTAAGAATTACAAACATTTAAGCTCAGAGCTTAATGACAAGAAGTTGCCAGCCATATAAAGATCAGAAAAAATATTGTAAGGAGAGAGAACAGCCAGTGCCAAATCCAAAGGCAGGAATGAACTTGGCAAGTTCCAGAAACAGAAATGAGACCAATGTGGCTGGAGACTTGTGGGGCTGGGAAGGGTGGTATGAGATGAGGTCAAGAGTTATCTGAAGCCAGATCTTATCAAATTTTATGAGCCAGGAAATGTGATAAAAATCCACTAGAGAAATTTAAACAGAAAAATGACTGTAGTCCTACTTCATTTTTAAAAGATCACTTTGAGTGCTATAGGGAGGCAAGAGAAGAATCCTTAGGGACCAATTAGATGGTCACTGCAATAAGCTAGACAAATAAACGTAGTGGCGTGGATTGGTGTGGCTACAAGGGAAATGGAGAGAATGTGGCACATTTGGGTACTCTTAAAGGTAGAGTTGACTGAATATGATGATGGTGTGATGTCAGTCCAACAGTCTAGAGTTTGATGGAGAGCCTGAGGTCATGTAAAATTACAGATTATTAGAAGAGAGTGTCTTGGAAGTAAATGCAGAGAGAGAAGACTCCTGAACTGTGGGCAGTCCAAAATTTAGAGATCAGGATCTGGCAGAGAAGACTAAGGAGTGCCAGTGGGGCAGGAGAAAAAGCAAGAGACCAAGATACCTTCAAAACCTAGGAAAGAAGGAATGTCACGGAAGAAGAAGTTTCAGTTGCATCCATTGTCTGAATTGCTCCTGGGAGTGGAATTTAAGCAGGGATAGAACTTGTGTCTGAATCAGTTCTATCCCTGGCAAAATTTAAGCAGGGATAGAACTTTGCCAGGGGAGCTATGGAACCATGGGACATTCAATGGACATGATGATACAGATCATGGATTTTAAACTTGATTTAGATTAAGGAGGAAAGTGAAGATGATGGATAGTGGAAACGTGGTAGTACAGTCACTGGACTGAAGGTCTTTGTAAGATGGAAGAAATGCTGAGTTGTAGCACCAGAGTTGGTGAACTAAGCATGAGGTGCTTAAGGGTACAGTTTTTATGATGACAAATCCAAGGAAATAACCACAGGAATGGGTGGTTGAGGACGATTGAAGAAAAAGCTTTGGAGGTGAAGAAGTCAAAAGTCATTTAACAGAGTTTGAGCAAAATTGATGAGAAAATGTGTCCACTTCAAAACACCTATCATTTAGATATTTTACTTTAGGCAGACATACACTTAGAGCTGACTTATTATCAGACTGATGTTTGGTTCCTGGGTTAGGATAAAACTTTTAAAGAAATAAGAATAGTCAGATGCGTTTCTGTTTAAAAAAAAACAAAAAAACAAAAAACAACAGACCTTGACTATAATACGATGACAAGTTTTATGACCATATGGTTTAACCTGAATGTGTTATTAGGCTCTCCAGATGGCGAAGAGCTGCAGAATGAACAAAAGGAGTGTCTGGATCAGACAAACTTCTTAGTGATAGTAATGAGAAACTGAATACTTCCCAGTGGGCCTTCCACAGAGGACAAAAGAGTAAAATCATTAGAATTCTGTATTGCACGTTAAGTAAAAACTAAATTAGCTTTAAAATAGTAACTTTTCCTGAAATCTCAATTTTTAACCAAAAAAAAAAAAAAAATAGAAAGCTAATTTGGGTTTATAATTCCCTTTTGAATTTCTTTTTTCAGAAACAATTTCTTCATTTCTAAGTCCATGCCATGTCTTTATGTTACATCTGAGATTTACTACTTGCTATTTTACTATTTTATTTACTACTAATTACTTGCTATTTTCTTTTACTACTATTCAAAATCTGTAAAAATTTTGTTAGAGGAATGTTACCTGGTAACTGATTTCCTGCTTAACTTCATTCTCAAGGGCCCATCATTAGCATGTAAATTTTGGTCAGACTGCTGGGCCTATTTTGTTTGGCATTGGTGCCTTTATCGGTGATAAAGGGCTTAGTTGGTGTCATCTGGGAGCTTGCTTTGTGATGTCACAGCTGACACTAAAAATTAGATTGAGAAAACTAATTAATTTCCCACAATATATTTTGGATATTGAAAAAGAAAAGTCTTTCGGGGTGCTAACAATATTTCCTAGAGATAAAAACACGTTTTCTAGTATATATTGTTAATCCATCCTCATTTTCTTTGCTATCAGCCTCATGATCTGATAGTGACCTGATGATGGTGCAAACAGGACATTCTTATTAAGCTATTAGTTGTAACCAGAACTTTTGAACACCAAATAAAAAGCACTTTACTAAATTACACAAGCACTTTTCTAATAGAAGTAAATAATAAAAAAGCCAACAGACACTGAGTGCTAATTATATGCCAGCATTGCTCTGAGTGCTTTACATGTATTAACTCATTTCATCCTTCCAACAACCTTAGAAGATACATACTATTATTATTCCCAAGAATACACAGCTAACTAGTGGCAGATCTGGGATTCAAACCTAGTGAGGTAGTTCCACAGTTTATTATCTTAACTATTATGATATATAGAGAAGAAAACAAACTGCTCAATGTCAATTTTTCTTTCTTTTTTTTTTGGAACCTTTAACAGTATGTATGGCCTTTCTTCCATCAGAGTAAATATTGGTCTACTATAAAAGGCTGGTAAACTATAGCCCATGGGCCAAAACAAGTAGCTGCTTTTTTTTAATGACAGCTTTATTATAATATAATTGACATGCTATAAAATTCACCTTTTTAAAGTGTACAGTTCAAGTGTGGTTTTTAGCAATTCCAAAAAGTTATGTAACCATCGCCACTATTTAATTTTATAAACTTTTCATTACCCGAAAAAGAAACCCGTACCCACTAGTGGTCATTCTCAATTCACTCATTCTCCCCTTCCCTTGCAACCTCTTGTCTACTTCCTGTCTCTATGAATTCACTTATTCCAGACATTTCATATAAATGAAACAATGCGGTATATGTAACTGGCTTCTTAGCATAATATTTTCAAGATTCATCCCTATTTTAGCATGTATCACTACTTCATTCCTTTTATAGTCAAATAATAGTCAGTTGTATGTATATACCACATTTTGTTCGTCCATTCACCGGTTGATGGACATTTGAGTTGTTTCTACTTTTGAGCTCTTAAAACGAATGCTGCTATGAACATTTGTGTACAGATTTTCGTATGGACATATGTTTAAATTTTCTTGTGTATATACGTAGGAGTGGAATTTCTGAATCATATGATAAATCGATATTTATCATTTTGAGGAAATGCCAAACTATTCCACATCAGCTTCCAGACATTCCACTGGCAATGTATGAGTTTAAATTTCTCTATATCCTTGCCAACACTTCTTATCCCCATTTATTTTTATTTTGGCCATTCTAGTGGGTGTTATGTAACCTGGATATAAGTCCCTTATCAGATATAGATTTGCAAATATTTCCTCTCATTCCATGAGTGACTTTTTCACTTTCTTGATAATGTCTTTTAAGGCACAAAAATTGTACTTTTTTTGTGTCATAGCTAAAAACCCACTGCTGTCTTCTTATATCCTTACTTGGTGGAACGGTTGGGGGAGCTCTCTGGGTTCTCTTTTATGAGGGTACCAATCCCATTCATAAAGGCTCCACCCTCATGACCTGATCACCTCCCAAAGACCCCACCTCCAAATATTATCACATTGGGAATTAGATTTCAACATGTCAATTTTGAGGGGACACAGACATGTAGTCTATAGAGAAGATGTACCATTATTTTACCTTAAAAAAGCCCTGCCAATTATATCATGACACAATACTTTCTTCTCTTTGATTAAAGGCGCACGAAATTCTATGGACATTAAATACGAATGATGAAATATAGGAATATATCAATATCCATTAAAGTTATACATACTCTTTTACCAAGCAATCCCACTTTGGGATTCTATGATGCAGAAATAGAAATATGGGTAAGCAAGAATGATAATTAAAATATTTAACAACTAGTATGGCACAGATACTTACCACACAACAAATACTAATCTAAATGGACACCAACTAACAGGCCTGCCCCTAACATTCTCACGTCCTGGGCAAGAGTACAAATGGAGGCTTTCATACCAGATTTTTAAATACTTAAAGGTTAAAAAAAAAAAAGCTAAAAAACTGTTAAATAAAATATGTTCTATCACCATAGCTTGACAAATATAACTTTGTAAGAACTTGGAAGAAGTGGTTCGGATTTAAAATTATTGCCCTCCTCAGTTCAAGCATGGGGAGATAGCCTCCCACCTTCAACCTGTGGCTCAATACTCACCCCATTTTTTTGGGAGATGACACTCCCCTACAGTGTCATCCTGCAGAGGAGTCTTGCATACACATATGAACACCCTAGACTGCATGACCAAACTCTGTCTATACCCTCAGCACCCTTTGCTACCCCTCAAGCCTAGGGATGTTTACAATGGTAGCATAAGCTATCCTCAAGAGAATGGAACTAGGAAAAAGACCCATGTAGCCCTTTTGGTGAGCACAGGACCTTTAAGTAGGGACTTTCAGCATCTTAAATATAAAAATAGTCTAATAGAGTGTCACAGATTTCAACTGGGCACATCCCGTTTGATCCGCAAACTCTTTGCCCCATGAGAAGCAGCACAACTGGAAGAGGGCCAGAGCAACTGCCTTCTAGTATGGACCCCAGTCTAAGGGTATTACTGCTAATCAATATTTCTTTCGGGTACCAACAAGTCAAATATCAGTTCTTCAGAAAAGTGGAGACATACATGCCAAAATGTTTATTGTAATTTTTAGAAGTGGTAAAAAAAAATAAAAAACCTAACGAGACAATTTGAATGTCATTCTATTATATTCCTGCTGTGGAATATGAAACTATTAAAATAATAATTGTGGTTAAGCAATATTAAGTATGGTTTTAAGAAACAAGTTTCAGTGAAATATTAATAGTTATAATTCCAAACAACATCAACAAAGAATGCTTATATAAGTTTATAGGTGTCTATATGTTTATGATCACAGAAAAAAATATGGCAGGATTTACCCAAAATGTTAAAGAGGAGGATGTAAGGAAATGGTGAAATTGTAGTTAAATGGGAAAATGTACACTGCACAAAATTTTAAGTGAAAATACAAAATGTAGAATGTGAAATTTTCTTATATCACAAAAATAGGTCAAAATTCAATATGTTTATGAACAAGGACTAGAATGTAACAAATTAAAACATTAATTTAATTAAGTGACAGACTTGTGGGCAACTTTTGCTGTGAATTTATGTTGTTTATTGTTTTTGCAATAAAGTTTTTTAAAAGAGACTGGAATGCATAAATAGAAACTAAGAGGTAAATCAGTCATTCTATTTAGCGCTAGACTGATACTATTCATTAGAACCAGCTCCAAGCTCCATAGTTAAAGAGGAATAAAAAACCTTGGAGATGCTTCAATAAAACCCACAGGTATATTAAGAATTGAAGAATACATCCTTTTAGAAAGAATAAAAGGAACTGAACTTAAACAACTTAAAGATATCTTCAACTATAAAATTTGGCGATTTGAGTCAGTAATTTCTCATATCCTCCCAGCTCTGACATTTTTGTATTCTTAGACTATATTCATCAGTCAACAGACTAACTGCCAACTGCCTACAACATCTGAAGCAGTGAACTAAGCATATGCATATGCTGAGAAGAAACATGATTGAAAGCTGAAGGCACCATTAGTCCTTCCACAAGAATTTCTTCCAGACAGAAGAAATAAAGGAGATGCACCCTTCCTCTTCAGAGCAAGAAAATAATGGGTTTTAACTGCAGCATGACAAATTCAGAATCATGAGAATTATCTGAAAAATGAGTAGTAAATATAGATGGTTGGTATAAGACTCATTGTAAATTCCCTTCCCTGGAGACTTTCAGAATTAAGGTTGTTACTCATCACTCCAGAATGGTGTTAGGGAGATATCAGAAGGCCAATGTGTGGCAGGTGCAGCTATTTAAAATCACTGGGTCAGGTTGTACATCAGCTTTCTTCATATTCCTCCTCTCCCACTGAGCAGGACAGTCCAGAGTATCCAAGGTAAGTTTCACAGTGAGTGAAGCTGCTGGTGCCTTAGCACAAGTCATGTTAGTGGACTGGTAGTCA
>NW_011888927.1:4734979-4737940 GCF_000151845.1 Pteropus vampyrus
ATATAAAAATAGTCTAATAGAGTGTCACAGATTTCAACTGGGCACATCCCGTTTGATCCGCAAACTCTTTGCCCCATGAGAAGCAGCACAACTGGAAGAGGGCCAGAGCAACTGCCTTCTAGTATGGACCCCAGTCTAAGGGTATTACTGCTAATCAATATTTCTTTCGGGTACCAACAAGTCAAATATCAGTTCTTCAGAAAAGTGGAGACATACATGCCAAAATGTTTATTGTAATTTTTAGAAGTGGTAAAAAAAAATAAAAAACCTAACGAGACAATTTGAATGTCATTCTATTATATTCCTGCTGTGGAATATGAAACTATTAAAATAATAATTGTGGTTAAGCAATATTAAGTATGGTTTTAAGAAACAAGTTTCAGTGAAATATTAATAGTTATAATTCCAAACAACATCAACAAAGAATGCTTATATAAGTTTATAGGTGTCTATATGTTTATGATCACAGAAAAAAATATGGCAGGATTTACCCAAAATGTTAAAGAGGAGGATGTAAGGAAATGGTGAAATTGTAGTTAAATGGGAAAATGTACACTGCACAAAATTTTAAGTGAAAATACAAAATGTAGAATGTGAAATTTTCTTATATCACAAAAATAGGTCAAAATTCAATATGTTTATGAACAAGGACTAGAATGTAACAAATTAAAACATTAATTTAATTAAGTGACAGACTTGTGGGCAACTTTTGCTGTGAATTTATGTTGTTTATTGTTTTTGCAATAAAGTTTTTTAAAAGAGACTGGAATGCATAAATAGAAACTAAGAGGTAAATCAGTCATTCTATTTAGCGCTAGACTGATACTATTCATTAGAACCAGCTCCAAGCTCCATAGTTAAAGAGGAATAAAAAACCTTGGAGATGCTTCAATAAAACCCACAGGTATATTAAGAATTGAAGAATACATCCTTTTAGAAAGAATAAAAGGAACTGAACTTAAACAACTTAAAGATATCTTCAACTATAAAATTTGGCGATTTGAGTCAGTAATTTCTCATATCCTCCCAGCTCTGACATTTTTGTATTCTTAGACTATATTCATCAGTCAACAGACTAACTGCCAACTGCCTACAACATCTGAAGCAGTGAACTAAGCATATGCATATGCTGAGAAGAAACATGATTGAAAGCTGAAGGCACCATTAGTCCTTCCACAAGAATTTCTTCCAGACAGAAGAAATAAAGGAGATGCACCCTTCCTCTTCAGAGCAAGAAAATAATGGGTTTTAACTGCAGCATGACAAATTCAGAATCATGAGAATTATCTGAAAAATGAGTAGTAAATATAGATGGTTGGTATAAGACTCATTGTAAATTCCCTTCCCTGGAGACTTTCAGAATTAAGGTTGTTACTCATCACTCCAGAATGGTGTTAGGGAGATATCAGAAGGCCAATGTGTGGCAGGTGCAGCTATTTAAAATCACTGGGTCAGGTTGTACATCAGCTTTCTTCATATTCCTCCTCTCCCACTGAGCAGGACAGTCCAGAGTATCCAAGGTAAGTTTCACAGTGAGTGAAGCTGCTGGTGCCTTAGCACAAGTCATGTTAGTGGACTGGTAGTCACTGTATTCGCCAATGTCACACATTTGCAGGAGAAAAAGCATAAGAATTAAAAGTTATCTCTGAAGTAAAAAGCAAACTCCCTGTTTTTCAGCCTGGCTTTCTACTTTTCCAGCCAATGACCCTTTGTGGAACCAGTTCCTGGAACCAATTTCAATAGGATCCTTGAAGAAATCAAATGTTCTCAGTCAACCTACTCAGTCTCCACATTTGATCTTTTCTATTCTTCCATAGTTACTTTTCCTCTTGGGATTAGTCTTTTAAATTGCTCTTCGCTTGGTGTAGGAAACATCAAAACCCGAGATTTATTTTTCAGATTCTTAATTTTAGCACTTTTTATCTATTGAATTTCTTTTCCGATATAGATAATTCTATTGTAGGATCAGCTTTTGTTGCCATTATATGAAATTGAGTCCTATATTGTTTATATATGTAAATATACAATTTGCGTAGTTAGTTTTAAAAGATCTGTTTCTATCAAATTAAATCAGGCACTGGTTTCATGTTTTTGCAAGTATTTTCCTTACTTGAGCACTCCCCATCCCCCATTATGAGAAAATTAACATAATTGCACATTTTCTTTTTTCCTTTCTTTCTCTTTCTAAACAGCAACCCAGGCTGGTAATCCTTCAGGATCCAAGAACATGGTTCAGCTACATAATAGGAGCCCGAAGGGACCACTTATGAATCGGAAAGTGCTTTATCCCAGTCACGGAATGCAAAGGGTTACACTTTGCAAGAAGCTACAGAGACTGCCCTGGGGGAGGGGAGAGGTTTTCCTTGCCCAACCTGCTTAGGAGCATTCACCCTTTATCTTTCTACTAGAAGCAAAGAACTGGAATTTCCCCTTTCACTTATAAAGTAGAAGATAAGGGAGAAGGGTTGAAGGGATGGGTGAAAAAAATGAAGGGATTAAGAAGTACAAATTGGTAGTTACAAAATAGTCACAGGGATGTGTAGTACAGCATAAGGAAATGTAGTCAATAATATTGTAGTAACTATGTTTAGTGCCAGGTGCGTGCACTAGACTAATGGGGGGATCATTTTGTAAATTATATAAATCTCTAACCACTACACTGTTCCTGAAACTAATGTAAAATAATATTGGCTGTCAACTGTAATTGAAAAAAAAAAAAAGACAAGGGTGCTTCCTGTGGATATTAGAACTGGGTCATATTTTTAGAGCACTTTGGAATTCTTTCAGGGTAAGCGCTATAAGAACACAAATTATTTCTTTTTATTTTTAAATTATATTCCTATCATCAATAACTCTCCAAGCAAAGCACTGTACCTGAAACTAATGTAAAATAATATTGGCTGTCAACTGTAATTGAAAAAAAAAAAAAGACAAGGGTGCTTCCTGTGGATATTAGAACTG
>NW_011888927.1:4739096-4746157 GCF_000151845.1 Pteropus vampyrus
AAAAAAAAAAAGACAAGGGTGCTTCCTGTGGATATTAGAACTGGGTCATATTTTTAGAGCACTTTGGAATTCTTTCAGGGTAAGTGCTATAAGAACACAAATTATTTCTTTTTATTTTTAAATTATATTCCTATCATCAATAACTCTCCAAGCAAAGCCTTTTTTTAAATTAAAAATCTCAATGCTGTAAATCACTAAGTAATAAGAGAACTTTGCCATGTAATGAGGGAAGAATCAGACATGCAAAAATCAGCCTCTGATTAAAATACTTATATCCCCTGTTTTCCATCAGATAATATGTATACTGTCTGCTGGACAAAAAAAAAAAAGAGAGAGAAGAGAGTGGTTGGAAAGGTAAGAGAAATAATTCCAAATGTAAGCCCCAATGCTCACATGTCAAGGGAGGGCAGAAACTAAGTGTAATGTGGAGACAAAGAGAAGTGCCTGATGGAAGTGAGGTCTAATAAGGCGGGCTCCACAGGAAAAGTAAATCCTGTTCTGGGTTATAAGACAGGAAGAAAGTTAGGAAGTGGTCACTCAAGAATAAAAGCAGAAAAAAATTGGTCATAATTTGAAATGGGCTTCTGGCTATACAAAATGAAAGTACCACATTTCACAGACCAATACTAAAAAAATGGTCTTCTATTTTGCCCTCGTTTCATTTTACAGTGTGTTTCATCTGTAAAGTATTAGCTCTGGGAACCCATGTTAACTAATTTATACTTTTAAGTTATTCTTATATAAATAACTAATGACAGTCACATTTGTGGGGATATAATGATTAGTATCTGCTTTTTATTTGCTGCAACTACCTGCTTCCAAAGATGGATTCTGTTGAAACTCCTTCACATCCCCCTAACCTAAGAGAATAATAAACAGTTTGGACATTCACCAGTTTTCTCATCAACCTCAGTTAAAGGCCCAGGTTTCTAGATTTTATCACTTTCTAGCCAATCCCATCATCACCCCCTACTCTTTTTTATATCAGCTTTTCTCAAAATGTGGTCTGCAGGCCCTTGGTATCCGAGCAACTCTTTTAAGGGGTTCGCAAGGTCAAAAGCTATTTTTATAACAATTCTAAGACTAACTGTCTTTATCATTGATAGTGCAAAAGCATGTTTGATAGTGGGTAAAACTTCTGGTGGTGCCTTAGCACGAATGTCAGTCAGTGTACTGGAACTACAGTACTAGTTGTCACTGTATTCTATACTGGCACATTCTTATAGTAAAAAAAATAATAATGATGCAGTAAAAATGACCAATTTTATTAAACGTAGGTTCTTGAAGAAATGAAAGTAGGCATAGAGCTCTTGTGCTGTGTGCTAAAGTATGATAGTTTTAGCACTATGTAATTATTTGAGTTGCCAGCTGCTTAGCTGGTTTTTCATCATAGCAGAAAGGGCCTACACTCAGGGAGGTTTGTATACACCCTCCTCTTCTTGTTCATTCACTGTATTCATTAGCACCCAAAGACTCTGCAAAGTTCTAAAACAAAATACTGTTTCATTTTAAGTATTTCTCAAGCTTATGTGAACATAGAACTTTACTTTTCACATACTACCAATTCTCATTCTATGAAATACGCTGAAAAATTCTGTTCTACCTTTTTCCAATAAAAATAGTCATTGAATATGAGGTTTTGTTATAAGCAATTTTTTTGGAAGTAAACGGATATAAATAATAGATTATAGGCATCTGTCATCTAAATTCCATTCCTTTGCTAGTTCAAAGTGGAATTTCCCTCTATCAGTATCTATTCCAGTGCAGATTACTTTTCTGATTTTTCTGAATTTTTAGTTTATGTAATGTTTGCCATCAGATTATATAGTTGGGTTTCCTCCGCAGTGTCTCAGAAACTATATGCCTGATTTGGAGTCTTCATGACTTCTGAGTGGAGTAGAGAGAAGCTCCAAAGTGAAAAGTCAGCTGTGGAGAACAGGTAAGACAGAGGCAGAAAGCTGAACAAACTGGAAAGAAAGAAGTTGCAGAGAAGTAGACAACATGGATTGCCTGCAGTAAGTTCACAAGTTGGGAAGATGTTAAGGATACTGAATTGGTATGGTTGAATTATGCATTTTCTATAAGTAAATAGTTTATTAAACTCGTATGTATATTGACTGACTTACATGAAATTGACTTACAATTTTTTTCTCATAAAATTGATTCATATAAATTCATATTTATGTTTGTAAATACATATATGATGAGGATCTGGGAGAGTTTTCACCAAACTATAAAACAGTGATTACTTCTGGGAATGGGACAGGAAGTTTGGGGATTAGAATGAGGTGATATGAAAGGGGAGTTTCACTTCACACTATACTTTTATAGTATTTCAATTATTTATAGAATATTTTAATGTATTATTTGGGCAAATAAAGAAAACAAAAGTAGAAGTAATATATATTTGTTTACAAAATACTGAAAAGCATATGGAAAATTTTTTGTTTATATTCTCACCACCCTGTGATAACCACTTGTTTTAATGAATTGCTTTTCTATCCCTACCCTTCCTTTAATATTTATATATATAGATGTGGGAGGCTATAATATTGTTCGCAAATGCTTGGTGCCCTTTCTTGCACTGTAGAACTTAGATGAGGTCATATGACTTCCTTCAGCCAATGAAATAGAAGCAGAAATCATGTGTCACTCTGGGCAGAAGGTTTAAGAACCCACTCATACTTCTGCAATCATGGAGGCTTGTCTCAAAACGGAACTGCCATCATGTTTATGGGTTCCAGACTGTTATGAAGTATACAGCAACCTTGGTGACGTGAGATGGATAGGCAGCGCGAAGGAGAAATAAACTTTGTCGTTGTAAGCAGTAGAGATTTTCAGGTTGTTTCTGAAGCATAAATTAGCTTGCCCTGACTGACAAAAAAGATATATAGTTATCTGCGTGTACAAGTGTAATTGTGTGTATGTGTGTGCCTGTGCAGAGAGAATAAAACCCACAAAAATATAAAATTCATTGTTATGATGAAGGTGGGTTCATATTGTGTATATATTTTACATACTCCTTTTTTGACTTAATATTTTATTGTAAAAATTTTTCTACCTTACCATATGGTTTTGGAAAATATTATTTTAATGGCTGTGTATTTTTTTATTTCATGGACTTATTATCATGTATTTAATCTTCCTCCTTAGGGCAAATATTTAGGTTGCTTCCAAGTTTGAGTCTGTCTTGTAAATTATCAATAAACTTATTTGTCCACAGCTCTTAGAATAAATTTCATACTTTGGATAAATGCCATGAAATGGGATTAACATTAACTTTAGAGCTGACTCTGACTCTTGCCCTCGGCTTCCTATACCCACCGTATCTCCACAGGGCTCATGTATCAGCAAAGTAAAATAGTTCAGCCATCAACCTATAGGGACAGAGACACTGAGCCTTCTGTAAGTTTCAATAGCTGGTATAAAAATCTCCTTATCTTGAAGAGAAAAAATAGTGGTGTAGATGATAGAGGCTCTGTTCATCCCTCTGGCGACCAAATCAAAGTTGTGATGGAAACAAGGAGCAGCAGCAAGGAAAAATCACCTGTGATCTTGATGAACAAGCCATACAACTAGGGAGAAATCCAAGAAAACACCCTGCAACGGCAGAAGGTAGGATGGTGCAAGGACGCAGGGCTGCCCGGTGAGACGGAGCCTATAGCAGCGGAAGCAGCAGAAGCCTCTTAAAGGGACCCTGTCCGCAAGCGGATTTTCACAGCGATGAAAATCCCGCTCTGAGCACCAGTGCTGATTAGGCTGTGGACAGGGGGCACCAGGGACTTACAGGGAGACAGTTTTGGAATGAGGGCCTAGGAGAGACTGGCTCTGTACAGAAGTGCCGGTGGTATCCATTATTCCCTGTTGAGCCCTCCCCACTCCCAGTGCATAGACACAGTGCCACCATAGCCCAGACGTCATCAAACTGGATAACAGAGGTCGCTCCACCCAGAGGATTCCCTGAAACCCCACCTCCCCCAACTCATGGCCCCACCCATGCCACATCCAGATATATCCTGAGCGAGTCAAGTGCTCCTTGCTGAGCAGTGCCTAGACTCACACTGGAGGCAGCTGGCCTCGGTTTCTGGTGTGGCCTTTTGAGGCAACTATAAGCACAACATATGTGGATTGCTTGCTGAATCTTAACAGGTAGCCCCGGAGGGGTAGAGGCTTGGGCTAAATTTGGTCTGCAGCTTAACCCCTCTCAGGACTGTGCCACTGGACACCTACTTCACAAAACTCACACTAATAAGACTGGGAGACTTAGAAGCTTTGCTTAGTACATAGAAGCAGATATGGAAAGGTAGCCAAAATGGGAAGACAAAGAAGCAGAAACCATATGAGAGAACAGAACAGAGATACAGATGTAATTAAGTCAAATAATCTAACAGATGCAGAGTTCAGAACACTAGTTATAAAGATGCTCAAAGAACTTTTGGGAAGTATAGATAAATTCAGTGAGAACTTCAACAAAGAGATAAAAAAAAAAACCATAAAAATGGAAATAGAAATTATAAAAGGGAACCAGTCTGAAATGAAGAACACATTATCTGAGATAAGAAGTATATTAAATGGGATAAACAAAGGAATAAACAAAGTGAATAAAGAAAAGGATCAAATGCCCTATCTAGAGGATGGGAAAGCCAAGGACACACAATCAGAATGGCAAGAAATAAGATGCCAAGACTATAAAAATAATTCAAGGAGCATATGGGACACTATTAAGGCTCCAAATATTTGACTGATTGGCGTAACTGAAGAAAATCAAGATGTCGAACAGCTGTTTGAAGAAATAATCACGGAAAACTTTCCTAACTTGGTGAAGGAAATGGACATAAAACCCCAGGAAGCTCGGAGAACTCCAATAATCAAATAATCAGGGATCCAAAGAGGCCCACACTAAGACACATCATAATTAAAATGCCAAAGGTTAAATGCAAAGAAAATATTAAAAGCAGCAAGAGAAAAACAGATACTTATAAGGGAAAACCCATAAGACTGGCAGCTGATTTCTCAAAAGAAACTATGCAAGACTGAAGGGCTTGGCAAAAAATACTTGACAGGATGAAGACCCAGGATCTACAACCAAGAATAATTTATCCAGCAAAGCTATCATTTAGAGTTGAAGGACAGATAATGAGCTTCCCAGACAAAAATAAGCTAACGGAATTTTTCACCACCAAGCCAGTATTACAGGAAACATTGGAAGGACTTCCTTAAGATAGAGTGGATGAATGAAAAGGCCTACATGTTGCCTATAAGATACTCACTTCAGATTAAAAGACACACAGACTAAAAGGAAGGGGATGGAGAAAGATATTGCTTTGATGGACCTAGAAGGTATTTAAACCAGATAGAGAAAGATAAACACTATATGATTTCACTTACATGCAGAATCTAAGGAATAAAAAGAACAAACTAATCAAAAACAGACACAAATATAGTGGACATTTTTGTGGCAGACAGAGGGGAGGGGAGTTTGGGGACCTGGGAGAATGGGGTAAAGCATTAAAGAAGTACACATTAGTAGTTGATGGATGGACACGGGGATGGGGAGCACGGCATAGGGAGTGCAGTTAGCATTAATACATTGGCTAGGTGGAGGGTGAGGGAAGGGAGGGAGCAATTGGGGGGGATCGTTTTATGAACTATATAGATGTCTAACTAATGTACTGTATGCTTGAAACTAATTAAAATAAATTAATTTTTAGAAAATCTCCCTATCCTTTCCATTTCACCTCTGATGTTACCTTGACTCAAGAATTTTCATGAAAAAACTAAGAGTCAAACTGATGTTTACAAAATATAACTTTCTACTGGTCACATAACTCCTAGCCAAAGATTGCCCACCCAGTCCCAAGCCTTTCCTCACTTCCTCCATGACTAGGTTAGACACAACAATTGCCTGGGCCTTCCCAGACCATTTGCCCTTCTCTGCAGCCCTCACTCTCAGGTGTGCACTTACCCCACTTCATCACTCCTGGGGTGTCCTGCACTAATGTGAAAGCAGCACTTTCCCACTCTAACTGTTGTTCCCTTTTCTGTCTTTTCCATGAGGCTATACTGTGACCTTCTTGAAGACAGAGACTGTTATTTCATCCCTATAGCCACAATGATTAGAATGGTACCCAGAACTTAGCAGTCTTAAATATTGGGTGAGTATATAAATGCAAGTAGGAACTAATACATGGATTTATGCATACATGAGGGAATGAATGAGTGAATGAGTAATCATAAGGAGACATGGGAAACTTATTTGTACATCTTTAGGATCTGAAAGAACCATTTCCTGCTTTGGGGTGATTACATTTTATGTCTGCTTGGCAGTTTTGCTGTAAGGTATAGATGCTCATAAGACAGGTACTGATGACTTGGAGACTGCCTGTATGTTTGGGGAACATCCTAATAACCAAATAAGCATGTTCCTTCCTTCTTCGCTTAGGACTAAACCTCAGTTATGAAAAGTAAAGAGAAAATAAAGGAAAATAAGAGTGTGAAGCAAGACCTTTATTACCATGTCTTTTTGAAGGAAGGGACACATACTCTAATTTAACTAGTCAGTGCTTGGATACATAGTGTGGGGAACAGGTAGGGAAATAGGCACTCCTAGTCATCATTGGTAGGAATGTAAATTGATGCAAACATTTTAGAAGTAATTTTTGGCATACTTATCAGAATTCTAAATGCACATACCATCTGACCAAGCGATTCCATTTCCAGGGCATTTATCTCCTAGAATGCTTGTGTAAGTGCATAGATATGAATGTATAAAGATGTTAATTGCAGCACTATCTGTAATAATCAAAAACTGGAAATAATCCAAATGTCCATCAATAGGGAATTGGATAAATAAATAATGTTACATCAATATAGCGGAATATGACACAGAACTTTTAAAAAAGGATATAGCCCTTTATTTACTGACATGCAAAGATAGCCAATTTAAATTATTTAGTGATGAAAGCCAAATTGTAGAACAGTTCATAGAATAATATGATTCCATATTCTAGAAAGATGTATATATGTGGGAGAAAGACAAGAAAGATATACTGTAAATTTAA
>NW_011888927.1:4746542-4753813 GCF_000151845.1 Pteropus vampyrus
TTCAAATTTTGAGCTATCTAATTCACCCTCGAGTAATAAATAGTATCTGCTTTCAAGTGTTATACACATCATAGCCCTGTGTTGGATTCTTTTTTTACAGGTAGCTTAAAAACTTTTGAACTAAACCATTCTTAAAACATGCAGGGCTATAGCGGATACACATCCACATGGCAGGTTAGACTTGGTTGTGGTTGGATTTAAATTTATCCTTACCTTTACAGAGCAAATCCCTTGATGATAGTTTCTGATTATTCTTGCTGTATCCCCTCACAAGGTAGGTACTCAGTACATATAATTGAATAGATGAATGATGCCACATAGTGACAAAAGCTGATGATTGGTTCGTAAATATGGGGAAGACACTTGTTTGGGGACTCCCAGAAATAATCAGCATCATTTTGTAGAAAAATAGCTCCTGTTTAAAGAGGATGGAATTTAGAACCATTGTAACTTATGCATAGGTATAGTGTGACCACATTTGTATCCACAGACTGGTAAAGACAGGTGAAATGGAGTTAGGAATATTTTCTAAACTACAATTTCTAAAATAACTTTTATTAAATAGATGAGCTTTAGGCTTCCCCCTGCCCAGATGGCATCCTAAAAAAAGGATGCCATTTCTAAAATTGGGCAGTATCCATGGTAATGGTCTTTATTAGATTTTTCTATGGACATTAGCACTGTAACTCCAGACTGAAACCATCCTGCTTTCAAACATGTAAATATGCTTAAGGGCAAGAGTTCTGTGGACATAATATAGCTGAATACTTTTGTCATATCTCTGGATTAGTTGAAACTGAAGCCAAATGTGGGACTACTTGAGACTGAGTGCTTGGATGGAAAGACTGAATAGTCATCAGAGTATGTTAAACTATAACTAACAAGCTCCCTTCTGGTGCTCAGACCTGATTTATCACAGAACCTATGTTTGAATTTTAAAATTTATTTGTAAATCACATCTTAGATAAGAAGAAGGAAGGAAAAGAAGATAAATTCTGTATGGCTTTTAAGGTCAGGCAGTCAATTTGGCAGCCAGGCTTATATAACCTTTAACTTCTCCTAATTAGAAATTTTCAAGGTACCTGGCTCTCCCCAGGATGCCAAATTGCTAGAGAATCTGTTTGTAGCCTCCTTGTGAGGAGTCAGTTTGAAGCCTTAACCAACAAAAATAAAAAAGCTTCAGTTCCAGGAAACAAGTTATCCTTCATTGTTTGCCCAACTCATTGTGAGGTTTGGGTTTTAACCTGACTTAATGTTAAACTCATTCATCTTAATTAATATACACCCTTTTCAATCAACATCCATTCTCCTACAAATAGGTCAAATTTCCATAAACCTTCAGAGGAAAGCCAATCATAGAGGAAATGTTTTTTATCTCACTTGTGTTAGAAGGTGACTCTTTTTAACATTAATTTCCAGATAAAAGTATTAAAAATAGTTAAACTTTGTTATTCTTTTAGTATCTGATAATTACCATTATATTGAGTTCAAATTAACATTAAATTGAATATTGGTGGTGATAAACTAATTATGTATCTTTTAAACAATAAAAAGGGAAAGCAAAGAGAAATTTATCTTGTATTTAAAAACTTGGAAGCCAAATTTCTTTCCATATAGAATTTCAGGATAATATGCTAGAAAGTGAATATGCCTTTGATTCTACAACTTTGTGTGCTTGCTCCATCTTATATGTAACTTTATCCTCTTCCATAACTTTAATTACTATTTACAGCCTTTTTGAAGCTGAATTCTGTAGTTTTCCTTCCAAACCTATTTGTCTTTCTTTACTCCCAACATTGGTAACTGGTACCACCATCTATTCAATTCCTTAAGTGAGATATCTAAAAATCATGTTATTATAATCTTTAAAAAAAGATTTATTGAGGTATAATTCACACAATATAAAATTCATCGATTTAAAATCCTTTCTGCTTAAAATGAAAAAATAAATGAATAAATAAAATGTGCAATTAAGTGGTTTTTAGTATATTCACAAGATAAGTGAGATTGGTCTATAATTTTTTGTTTATGCTATCTTTGTTGGATTTATTGTTAATATTATACTCATTTCTTAAAAGATTTAGCCTATAACTTCCGCATATTCTATGGTGGTTCCAAAACGCAAAATCTATGGATGAGCATCACTGGGAGTGGGGAGGGGAGGGTTTTCAAAATTTTTTTTCTGAGTCCCACACTCTGTAGAACTGGGGAAAAGCTGCAGAATCTGCCAAACCATAGAATATGAGATTATCCCAATGCTATTTAATTCTGTCCAAAATACAGAAAAGAAAAGAAAACCAATCCCACTTATGAGATGTAAAAAATCTTAAATACTAGCAAAGAAAACCAACAGTATATTTAAAATAATATATTTATAAAATGTGTTCCAAGAATATAAGAGAAGTTCCATAATAGGACACCAATTAATACAATTCATAATATTAATAAAGCTAAGGATAAAAATCATATTATTGCCTTCAAAAGGCATTTGATACAATTCAATACCCATTCATGTTAAAAGACTCAAATAGGAATTCAGGGATACTTCAGCCCACAAACTAGTTTCTTACTTAATGGGAAACATTACTAAAAGTAGGAAGAAGACAAAGATGACCACCGTGCCCATTACTATTTGTCATTGGAAACAGAGATATTAGCTAATACATTTAGACAAGAGGAAGCATTTACTTGCCTGAGAATTGGAAGGAAGATAAAAAACTATCTCTTTGCAGATAACATGAATATATATTTAGAAAACAAACAATAAATGGAAAAATTAATAGAAATTATAAGAGAATTTAGTAAAGAAGTAGGATATAAAATTAATATAAATAAGTCAGCCTCATATAAACAGTGATCAGATAAAAGAAATAATGGAAGAGAAGACCCTATTTAGAAGAGCAAAAATATAATACTGGGGCATAAACTTATTAAGAAATGGGCAAAATCTATATAAGAAAAACTATAAAACACTCACAACACAAAAAATAGACTTGAAAAATAAAAAGATAAATTATGTTCTTGGACAGACTTACGTCATAAAACTGTAAATTTTCCCTATTAATTTATAAATTTAATAAAATTACC
Organism: Pteropus vampyrus; assembly: GCF_000151845.1. Lineage (NCBI taxonomy): Eukaryota > Metazoa > Chordata > Mammalia > Chiroptera > Pteropodidae > Pteropus > Pteropus vampyrus. The sequence continues at coordinate 4,749,630 of NW_011888927.1, forward strand.
ATCAGACTTTTTTCTTACCCTAGACAGGTTGATTACTAACTTTATCTGAAAGTACAAACTAAAAGAGTAGTTAGAAAATTCCTAAGAAAAGAATTATGGGAGGAAAAAAGTATTACAAATATTAAAACATATCTGCATAATTGAAACAATGTATTGGTACATGATTAAACAGAAAGACCATGGGAATGGGAAGCAAATCCAGAAATAGATGTAAGTGAAGATAGAAATTTAATAAATGCTACAAGTTGTGTCTCAGATCAATGCAAATTGTATATCTTGTTTTGGTCCTAATCTAAACAAGTCAAAGTAAAAAACATTTTTCGAGATGAAGAAAAACTGTACACAGAGTAAATATATGATACCAAGGAGGTGTTAGTTTTCCTTTATATGATGATGGTATCATAAATGTATTTGAAATGTTTATCTGTGAGAGATATAAATCGAAGTACTTGTGAGTGAAATAATATACAGTATTTGAAAATCCAGCAAAAAGTAGAGTGTAGGGTATAGAATTAAGAAATGAAAACATTACTAATTGTTATAGCTGGATGATTCAGATTTAGACATTCACTATATTATTTTCTCCATTTTTGTTTAGGTTTGAAAATTCCATAAAATATTTTAAGATATCAGATTTCATAACCAATAAATTATGTGTATTTATCAGTTTGAAGCCTTAACCAACAAAAATAAAAAAGCTTCAGTTCCAGGAAACAAGTTATCCTTCATTGTTTGCCCAACTCATTGTGAGGTTTGGGTTTTAACCTGACTTAATGTTAAACTCATTCATCTTAATTAATATACACCCTTTTCAATCAACATCCATTCTCCTACAAATAGGTCAAATTTCCATAAACCTTCAGAGGAAAGCCAATCATAGAGGAAATGTTTTTTATCTCACTTGTGTTAGAAGGTGACTCTTTTTAACATTAATTTCCAGATAAAAGTATTAAAAATAGTTAAACTTTGTTATTCTTTTAGTATCTGATAATTACCATTATATTGAGTTCAAATTAACATTAAATTGAATATTGGTGGTGATAAACTAATTATGTATCTTTTAAACAATAAAAAGGGAAAGCAAAGAGAAATTTATCTTGTATTTAAAAACTTGGAAGCCAAATTTCTTTCCATATAGAATTTCAGGATAATATGCTAGAAAGTGAATATGCCTTTGATTCTACAACTTTGTGTGCTTGCTCCATCTTATATGTAACTTTATCCTCTTCCATAACTTTAATTACTATTTACAGCCTTTTTGAAGCTGAATTCTGTAGTTTTCCTTCCAAACCTATTTGTCTTTCTTTACTCCCAACATTGGTAACTGGTACCACCATCTATTCAATTCCTTAAGTGAGATATCTAAAAATCATGTTATTATAATCTTTAAAAAAAGATTTATTGAGGTATAATTCACACAATATAAAATTCATCGATTTAAAATCCTTTCTGCTTAAAATGAAAAAATAAATGAATAAATAAAATGTGCAATTAAGTGGTTTTTAGTATATTCACAAGATAAGTGAGATTGGTCTATAATTTTTTGTTTATGCTATCTTTGTTGGATTTATTGTTAATATTATACTCATTTCTTAAAAGATTTAGCCTATAACTTCCGCATATTCTATGGTGGTTCCAAAACGCAAAATCTATGGATGAGCATCACTGGGAGTGGGGAGGGGAGGGTTTTCAAAATTTTTTTTCTGAGTCCCACACTCTGTAGAACTGGGGAAAAGCTGCAGAATCTGCCAAACCATAGAATATGAGATTATCCCAATGCTATTTAATTCTGTCCAAAATACAGAAAAGAAAAGAAAACCAATCCCACTTATGAGATGTAAAAAATCTTAAATACTAGCAAAGAAAACCAACAGTATATTTAAAATAATATATTTATAAAATGTGTTCCAAGAATATAAGAGAAGTTCCATAATAGGACACCAATTAATACAATTCATAATATTAATAAAGCTAAGGATAAAAATCATATTATTGCCTTCAAAAGGCATTTGATACAATTCAATACCCATTCATGTTAAAAGACTCAAATAGGAATTCAGGGATACTTCAGCCCACAAACTAGTTTCTTACTTAATGGGAAACATTACTAAAAGTAGGAAGAAGACAAAGATGACCACCGTGCCCATTACTATTTGTCATTGGAAACAGAGATATTAGCTAATACATTTAGACAAGAGGAAGCATTTACTTGCCTGAGAATTGGAAGGAAGATAAAAAACTATCTCTTTGCAGATAACATGAATATATATTTAGAAAACAAACAATAAATGGAAAAATTAATAGAAATTATAAGAGAATTTAGTAAAGAAGTAGGATATAAAATTAATATAAATAAGTCAGCCTCATATAAACAGTGATCAGATAAAAGAAATAATGGAAGAGAAGACCCTATTTAGAAGAGCAAAAATATAATACTGGGGCATAAACTTATTAAGAAATGGGCAAAATCTGTATAAGAAAAACTATAAAACACTCACAACACAAAAAATAGACTTGAAAAATAAAAAGATAAATTATGTTCTTGGACAGACTTACGTCATAAAACTGTAAATTTTCCCTATTAATTTATAAATTTAATAAAATTACCATCAGACTTTTTTCTTACCCTAGACAGGTTGATTACTAACTTTATCTGAAAGTACAAACTAAAAGAGTAGTTAGAAAATTCCTAAGAAAAGAATTATGGGAGCAAAAAAGTATTACCAAATATTAAAACATATCTGCATAATTGAAACAATGTATTGGTACATGATTAAACAGAAAGACCATGGCAATGGGAAGCAAATCCAGAAATAGATGTAAGTGAAGATAGAAATTTAATAAATGCTACAAGTTGTGTCTCAGATCAATGCAAATTGTGTATCTTGTTTTGGTCCTAATCTAAACAAGTCAAAGTAAAAAACATTTTTCGAGATGAAGAAAAACTGTACACAGAGTAAATATATGATACCAAGGAGGTGTTAGTTTTCCTTTATATGATGATGGTATCATAAATGTATTTGAAATGTTTATCTGTGAGAGATATAAATCGAAGTACTTGTGAGTGAAATAATATATAGTATTTGAAAATCCAGCAAAAAGTAGAGTGTAGGGTATAGAATTAAGAAATGAAAACATTACTAATTGTTATAGCTGGATGATTCAGATTTAGACATTCACTATATTATTTTCTCCATTTTTGTTTAGGTTTGAAAATTCCATAAAATATTTTAAGATATCAGATTTCATAACCAATAAATTATGTGTATTTATATGTGTGTATACAGTATTCATAAATATACACACTAGAAAAAAACCCTGAGATTCCTACTAAGACAGATCTGTTTCTGATTTTACAAATCTCAAATAAATTTTAAAGAAATAGTTGATACCTCTGTGTGTTGCTGAGATATTCTTATAATATATTCTATCAATAAAGAAAAGTTCACAAGTGAGTAGGACTAGGTGATTAGGTATGGAGGTAAAGAGAGCAATTTTGACTTTTTATCCTATAACCTGTTTGAATTATTAAAGTTTTATACTTTAAGTTTAAATTTTAAAGTTTACAAAGCTTTAAAAAAACTAGTTAATATGAAAACTAATGTTAAAAACAAACAAAGAGACAAGCAGATGAACAAACAAACATTTTCCAGAGGATTGTGATGGATGGACTAAAATGCAAGGAAGGATTAGCGTATAAATCCTAGATGGTCTGTAGCCTCCAGGCTCACCTCTTGCATATCCCATCCCATATCCCTATGCCAGCCAAGCTCCACTTCATAGCATTTCTCTCGCACAGCAGATTATTTCACAGCTCTGTACCTTTGCTCTGTGCATGACATATTCTTTGCAGGGCAAACATAGAAGGTAGTCCTGCAAATGTCACTCTCATTTATGTCTCTCTTAAATGACTTCCTCTCTCCAACCACCATCCCCAACTCCAGATAAAATTTACCACTTTCCTCTTTGTGTCACTCTGTGAACCTTGCTCATTCCCATGTCTTCATCCCATGAGACTGTCTGACTCCTCTTAAACATATTCCTTGCCCTAACATATCTGGTCAATAAATTGAGTGAGAGAGAAAAGAAAATGTTTGGCTTAATTACTTGACAATTGCTTGATTTCTGAAGTAAGAGACTGGAAATATCCCTACTCTGGTTTTCCTAGCCAAAATATTTGTCAT
>NW_011888927.1:4753863-4758678 GCF_000151845.1 Pteropus vampyrus
AATGTTTGGCTTAATTACTTGACAATTGCTTGATTTCTGAAGTAAGAGACTGGAAATATCCCTACTCTGGTTTTCCTAGCCAAAATATTTGTCATATATTATGATGAGTGGGTTTTGAAACATACTATGAAAGAAATAGTTATACTTCTTTGAAGTAAATTTTTAAAATTACCTTGAAAAATACTTCCTTTTCAAGCTGTATTCATTAAAATTAAGAGGTAGGAAAGGTACCATTTGTATATGATTAAACAGGTGGTCAACTTTTCAATGGTCTCTGTAAGTAAAAGATACTTAATGTACAAAATAGTCATTGCCACCTCTGACCTTGTACTTCAGGACTAAGCTACAGCTTGTGGAACTCGTGAGGCCTATGCTCTCCAGTACCTAGGGTGCTATCAGTGCTTCTGTGGTCCAAATTCCCAATCCCCAATCAGCAGCCAGTTTCCATGGTATATGTTGTTACCTACCCAGAAGTTCCATCAACACCCCATCCACTGCCATAGCCAGTTCACTGTGAATTAACTTAAAAGTTCTGGTGTAGAGATTGGAGGAGAAGAGGATGGTTTCCGCCAGGATTTTGGAGTAGGGTGAAATGGCAGAGAATTATATATATTTCTCATAGTCTCTTAAAACTTGAAACAATTTTACATAGAAACCACATGATTAAATGTGTTAGATTTTATACTATTACGTGTGCTACATTTGAGGCGTAATTGAAAACTAGTGAGCTAGAAATTTACTCTGCAGTCTGAATCCCAAAGGACTTGCAAGCCAATTGTGCTCCAAAAGTTCATTTGTAAATTGAGGACTTTGTACTCATCAAATCAAGAGGAAAGGGCAAATGAAATAAAGCACATTTCCGATGACATGTAATTAGAAAAATAACTTAAAAGCAATTGCCTGAGTATGGGAGAGACTTTTCATTTTATATCCTTTGAATTTTGTACCACATGCATGTGTTAATTATTTCCCCAATAAGATTTATTTTAAAAATAAATTTCCCCAGTAAGATTTATTTTAAAAATGTTAAAAGTAACTACCAAGTTATATATTTAGAACATTTCTCTAGAGTGCAAAGTGAATATATACTGTTTCTTTAAATTTGTGCATCTTTCTCTGTCCTACTATTGAACTTGAACCTGCTTAGTTATGGTGCTGATAAACCTCAAGTAATTTACCATTACTGTAAAAATTACTCGACATGCTAGCCACCCTTCCCTGTAACATTGTGGGAATGACTTGTATTGCCTTAATTATAAAATGGCTATCTTTAGTGGGAATATTTATTCCCCACTCCTGGTATTTTTGTTCTAGTTGAAGGGATGTCAATTAGCATAATCTTCCTGACCCTTCTCCACCCGTATACTCTAACCTAAGAAGGAGGAATGACCTATCTGACCATGAACTTGGGAGCAGGAAGGAGCAATCAGAGACCCACTCTTTCTCCTTTATTTCTCTTGGGAGACTGCTGCCCACAGGAAGCACTATGTCTACAGGCCATAGCGTTATAAAGACTAGCCCCCATGTAGGCAGCCAGTGGTCATCCACGACTGAGTGGGTCTGTCATAATCCTGGGGTTCAGACTGCTCATAGACATAAACCACATTTTCGTCAGTATGGTAGAGATTTAGTAGTGTTTCACTGTGATTTTATTTTACATTTCCCAAATTACTAAAAAGTTGAGTATTTGCAGATGTATTTGCATACCTTTGTGTTCTCGTTTCTTATATTTAGTCTTTTTATCTATGAGCATCATATATTTTCATTCCATTTTTATTTAGATGTTATTTAAAGTCTGTCAATACAATTTTTAAAATTTTCCCATAAAGAACTTGCACATCTGTTATCATGATTTACTCCTACGTATTCTGTCTTGTCTAACTTGTTTCTGTTATTTAAAAATACAGTTTACTTTTACATGTTGATTTTTTAATTATTAAATTTGTTAAGTCCAATAGGTTATCTAGAATTCTTTTGAGTTATTCCATATAGGAAATTGTATTATCTGCAGTTGAGAGTTTTGATTTTCTCTTTTCATTCTCATGTCACTCATTACTTTTTCTTATCTTACCACACTAGAATCACTAGTTCAGTATTGAATAGTCATGATAGTGAATATCTGTGTCATAAAATAGATGATATAATAAATGTCATAGTAGTAGATATCCTTGTCTTGTTCCTGACCTTACAGAGAATGCTTTTAACATTTTGAAATTAAATATAGCTTATGTATGTATCTCTAAACAATGTCACTACTTCATATGCATAAATATGGTATTAAATCATTCTTTTATTTCTGAAAAAATAACATCTTTCTTATACAGTGATAGGTTTGTTGTTATTGTTGTTTAGGATTTTTACATCTATGTTCATGAGTAAGATTTTTCCATTTTTTATACTGGATTTCATATGAAGATATTTTACTATCATAAAATGAGCTGAGGAGTCTTTATTTCCATTTTTGGAAGCATTTGTGTAAGAATTGAGATTATAATGTTTAAGTCATCTTTGTCCTTATTGATTTTTTCTGTTTTAGCTATCAATTATTGTGATATACTTTTCCACTAATTGGATTTTTTTCTCTTATTGTTGAGTTTAGTGTGTTTTACATGTATAGTGAGTATTGAACATGTGGCTTTATTCTTAGCTGGCTATATTGTGTTTTTTTTATTTATTCCACTTGAATATTTGCTAAAATATAACTGTAATAGTTTTCTGGGCACAGTCTTTTTCTTTTTGGAACAGTTTTTAAGACCTGCTTTAATTTCCTTAAAGAATATAAGACAATTCAGCCTTCTTCCTTTCTTTTTAAGTCAATTTTGTAAGTTATATTTTTCTAGGAATCCAACTACTTCATATGTTTTCAAATTTATTGTATAAAGTTTTCATATGAAGAAACTAATAAATATTTATTGAGGATATACTATACACTGTATTATGTACTATGCATTTGTGTTCTAGATGTCATCTTTCTTTTTTAAAGATTTTTAAACAGCTTCATTGAGATGGAATTGAAAGACAAAAAACTGTACATATTGAGTACAATTTGATGAGTTCTGACATATGCAAACATCCATGAAATCATCACCATAATCAAGATAGTGAACATATCCATCACCCCCAAAAGTTTTCTCATGTTCCTTTGTAGTCTCTTCAGAGTACTCCATCCAGTATCTGTAATTGTGAGATTTTTCTAGACTGGCTGGTAGCAGCAGGCACTATTCCTGGCCCTTTGTGAACTCCAGGCATATTTTCCTTGAATGCCTTCAGATGTTCTTTTCTCTGGCCTCATGTAGTGTCTTCACATGCATGTACAGATGTTCTAGGCTCTCTCTCTCTCTCTCTCTGAGAAGCTCTCTGGAGTCCAGTATTCTGTCCTGCAAACTCTAGTGTCTTTGGTCTTCAGAAACTCTTGGCTCTGTACTCTTGGAGAATCAAGTTCTCAGTAACTCAGGGGACCTGCTGGGCTCCACTTTGATTCCCCTTCCCTGTGCTATGGCCTGGAAACTCAAAATAGTAAGTTCTGATCATAGGGCTCTCCTAATTTGTTTTCCGTCTCTTAGGGATCAATGTTTTTTTTTTCTTGTCTGATGTCCAGTGTCTTGAAAATCATTGTTTCATATATTTTGTCTGATTTTGTGGTTGTTTTAGGCAGGTTGATAAATCTGGTCCCTGTTATTCTATTTTATCTCCAGAAGTGAATTGTAATATCTTTTTATGTTTTTAATATCTATAGCATCGTTTCCTTTTTCAATTCTTTTATTTCTCCTTTCCCTTCTTTGATTAACTTGCCACAGGTTTGTTTAATTAGTCCTCTTAAGTAAACATCTTTTGTTTGTTGATCTTTCCTTTTATATATATTTCAATTTCATTAATTTCAATTCTTATTTTTATTTTCTTCCTTCTATTCCTTCATTATTTATTCTCTTTTTTTTCTAACAGAGTAATAATATCAAGTCCTCCCTATTTTCTTGCGTAAACATTTAAGATAATTAGTTTACCTCTCAGTAACTCTTTGGCTGTATCTCATAAGGTTTGTCATGTACTGTTTTCATTGCTTGATTTTAAAGAATTTTTAAATTGTATCATGATTTTTTCTTTGACTCGTGAATTTTTAGAAGTGTTTTACAATATCCATATTGACTATTCCTTGTTTTCTTTTTTTAAATTAATTTCAAACTTAATTGCATTGTAATCAGAGAAAGTTATCCTTAGGATATAGTTGACAGACAATAAACTGCACATATTTAAAGTATATAATTTGATAAGTTGTAGCATATATAAACACCCATGACAACATCACCACACTTGTGCTAATTAAGCTATTTCATCACTCAAAAGATTCCACATGTTCCTTTGTAATCTCTTTGATAAGGTTTCAAATAGATTAGGCTGAATAATAGAATTTTTTTTTCTCATTAAACTTTGTTTTAATAGGTCCCAAAATTCTGTGACAGATTTTTGGTCAAGCTGTTTCCATTTAAAAATATTTATTTTAAAAGCTACTAACTTAAATCAGCATCCCCCTCTCCCAACACAGACATGAAATGGACCACAAAACATTCTCCTTTCCTTTGAAGGTTTTACAACACATTTATCATTAACCAGTCTTTCACTATTAAACTTAAATGGACAATTTAAACAAACAATTCTGAGGTCATTCTTCCACCACTGATTAAGACTGAGGCGGCAGGTGTTAGGGATGATATATGCATTTAGTGTTCTGAGCTTTCTGGGCAGATGTGGTGACTTTGCCAGCTCTAACAGCCTTCATGTCCATTGCTTTGATGAGACCCATAGCAACCATGTGTCTCA
>NW_011888927.1:4758728-4761043 GCF_000151845.1 Pteropus vampyrus
CAATAAACTGCACATATTTAAAGTATATAATTTGATAAGTTGTAGCATATATAAACACCCATGACAACATCACCACACTTGTGCTAATTAAGCTATTTCATCACTCAAAAGATTCCACATGTTCCTTTGTAATCTCTTTGATAAGGTTTCAAATAGATTAGGCTGAATAATAGAATTTTTTTTTCTCATTAAACTTTGTTTTAATAGGTCCCAAAATTCTGTGACAGATTTTTGGTCAAGCTGTTTCCATTTAAAAATATTTATTTTAAAAGCTACTAACTTAAATCAGCATCCCCCTCTCCCAACACAGACATGAAATGGACCACAAAACATTCTCCTTTCCTTTGAAGGTTTTACAACACATTTATCATTAACCAGTCTTTCACTATTAAACTTAAATGGATAATTTAAACAAACAATTCTGAGGTCATTCTTCCACCACTGATTAAGACTGAGGCGGCAGGTGTTAGGGATGATATATGCATTTAGTGTTCTGAGCTTTCTGGGCAGATGTGGTGACTTTGCCAGCTCTAACAGCCTTCATGTCCATTGCTTTGATGAGACCCATAGCAACCATGTGTCTCACGTCATGAACACCAAAATGACCAGAGGAGGATAGTCAGAAAAGCTCTCAATGCAAATAGGCTTGCCAGGAACCATTTCAATGGTTTTGTGGCCTTCTTCCAGCTTTTCCCCACAATGATGATCAATCTTCTTCTTTAGCTCAGCAAACTTGTAAGCAATGTGAACTGCATGACCATCCAGCACAGGGGCATGTCCAACACTGATTAGTCTTGGATGTTTCAGGATAATCACATGAGCCATGAAGCCTGCTACTTCCATTGATGGATCATTTTTGCTGTCACCAGCGACATTGCTACAATGAACATCTTTGACAGACATATTCTTGACATTGAAGTCCACATTGTCCCCAGGAAGAGCTTCACTCAGAGCTTCATGGTGCATTTCAACAGACTTTACTTCAGGAGCAAAGGTGACCACCATGCTGGGTTTGAAAACACCAGTCTCTTCGAATATTTCACCTAGTCAAGGATTGCATTGTGCATATGACTGTTAGGATAAAGTTGTCTGCAAGTAACAGAAAATCTAACTTAAAATATGTCAACCAATAAGGACATTTTACTCTTATTTAACAAAGAGTCCTGAGAAAGAGTGCCTCTAGGCATTGAATTCAGCCACTCAGTGATATCAACAAGTTCTCAGGATTTTTATCCTTCAATCCATCCCTCTTTTAGGCTAGCACCCTTCCTAATTACAAGATGGCTGCCCCTTATTCAAATGCAGACATAAACAAGCCCAGCAAAAGGGCACAATTCCTTCTTGTGTGCCCTTTTTTAAGAGTAAGGAAAGTTTCCATATGTCTCCAGTAGACTTCTCCTCATTTCATCATAGCCAGAATTGTTTTGCAAAACCTTGTCATGTGCCAATCTAAGATAAGAAATATCACCTTTGCCTCTTCCTTCACACAGCTAGAAACTGGGACTGGTCTTCCTGAAGCCTGTGGCTATATAGAAGAGAAAAGACAGCTTCCAAGGAAAGAAGGAAAGGATTATGGGTAGCAACTATATGAAACCATCAAAAGACAATAAAAACAGGAGGCATAAAAAAACCCCAACAAACTTCAACCTTCAGAGCAGCGGCCCCCAACCCTTTTGGCACCAGGGACCAGTGCTCCTATGAGAATCCAATGCCTGGGATCTGAAGTAGAGCTGAGGCTGCGATGCTAGCGCTGAGGAGCAGCTTCAAATGCAGATGAAGCTTCAATTACTTGCGTGCTGCCTACCTCCTGCTGTGCCGCCCTGTTCCTAACTGGCCGTGGACCATGGACCGGTACTGGTCTGTGGCCCGGGGTTTAGGGACTCCTGCTTTATTGCACATAGACCCTGGGGAGTACACTTATGTTATGGAACCATAGCAGCACTTGTCTTAAGAGATTAATGGGTAGGTGCAGGGGACAAAGGTTTACATTCCTTATCAGGTTATAGCATATGAACTAGCCTCGAAGCCATGGCCCAGAGTGTTTGTTCCCTCGTAATATGTTTGAGAGAAATGGTGAACTCAATCATTTCTTAACTACTATAAGTATAACCTCTAACAAAAGAGAACAAATTGGTCATTTATTTGTTTTATTGAAATTAAAATTATTCTCATCTCAAATTATCAGTCTTTATTGAATTGCAGAAGATAAAAATTACATTCTATCCTGTCAGCTAGCTTCGACTTTTCATCACAAATTAGACAGAAATCTTATGCCTCCCTTGCAACACTTCTAGCACAGTGCTATGAATACAAGG
>NW_011888927.1:4761093-4766419 GCF_000151845.1 Pteropus vampyrus
AGACTTCTCCTCATTTCATCATAGCCAGAATTGTTTTGCAAAACCTTGTCATGTGCCAATCTAAGATAAGAAATATCACCTTTGCCTCTTCCTTCACACAGCTAGAAACTGGGACTGGTCTTCCTGAAGCCTGTGGCTATATAGAAGAGAAAAGACAGCTTCCAAGGAAAGAAGGAAAGGATTATGGGTAGCAACTATATGAAACCATCAAAAGACAATAAAAACAGGAGGCATAAAAAAAACCCAACAAACTTCAACCTTCAGAGCAGCGGCCCCCAACCCTTTTGGCACCAGGGACCAGTGCTCCTATGAGAATCCAATGCCTGGGATCTGAAGTAGAGCTGAGGCTGCGATGCTAGCGCTGAGGAGCAGCTTCAAATGCAGATGAAGCTTCAATTACTTGCGTGCTGCCTACCTCCTGCTGTGCCGCCCTGTTCCTAACTGGCCGTGGACCATGGACCGGTACTGGTCTGTGGCCCGGGGTTTAGGGACTCCTGCTTTATTGCACATAGACCCTGGGGAGTACACTTATGTTATGGAACCATAGCAGCACTTGTCTTAAGAGATTAATGGGTAGGTGCAGGGGACAAAGGTTTACATTCCTTATCAGGTTATAGCATATGAACTAGCCTCGAAGCCATGGCCCAGAGTGTTTGTTCCCTCGTAGTATGTTTGAGAGAAATGGTGAACTCAATCATTTCTTAACTACTATAAGTATAACCTCTAACAAAAGAGAACAAATTGGTCATTTGTTTGTTTTATTGAAATTAAAATTATTCTCATCTCAAATTATCAGTCTTTATTGAATTGCAGAAGATAAAAATTACATTCTATCCTGTCAGCTAGCTTCGACTTTTCATCACAAATTAGACAGAAATCTTATGCCTCCCTTGCAACACTTCTAGCACAGTGCTATGAATACAAGGTACTAAATAATATTGCAATTGCAAATTAATTAATTCACTCAGAAAATCTCTAGAGATATCTGCTCCCTCTCTAGTAACACTGAATAGAATACTCAAGGATTAAACATTTTCATAAAGGCAATGTATATCCTTATACTTTTGCTTATAAATTACCTGCCATGGGATGAAGTGGTTTCCATGGTAAGCTGGGAAGATCAGTATGGCAGGTTGTTATCTTGGCTTTGTTTCTAAGATTAAGATTTCAAAAGGCTATACACAGTAGTGGAGAGGTAATTGGGACTAGTACAAAAGTGGCAGAGATGGATGCTGGGTTGCCAAAAATAAATGTCTGCTACATTTACCGTGTGCCATGGTACTGTGCTAAATCCTTGTATAGGCATCAATCATTTAATCTTTCCACAACCCCATTGTGTTGGTGCTATATTATCCTAATTTTACAGATGAAGGAAATAAGGTATAGGATAAGAAATTTGACCAAAGGTATACTGCTAGAAAGTGACATAGTCCAAATCTGTCTGACTCAAGTGTTTACATTCTTAACCACTGCATTGAGAGATCAAATGGTTGACAAGGTCTACCTGGATTTAAACATTTTTAGTACAGTCCCTTACTACATGTCCTGATTTGGGCCTTCCTTTTTAAGCATAAAAAAAAACAAACAAAACAAACAAAAAGGCATACAACCAATCATTAATATTCTATACCTTTTAAATTCTACAGCTGTGGTTCTCCAAGTGTGGTCGCCAAACCGATAGCATCTGGCATCACCTGAGAACTTACTAGAAATGTTCAGTCCCCAGCCAAGATCCACTCAAGAAGAGTTTCTGGAGGTCAGCACAACAACCTCTGTTTTAACAAGGCTTCCAGGTAATTCTGACACATGTGAAAGTTTAAGAAGCATAGATCTAGAGAGAATGTATATATATTGTTCAGACCTCCTCTGTCCTACAGAGCATCACAGCAGCTCATAGGTGGCTGAGGTCCATGCTCAGTTTTTCTCTCTAGTCCTATGTTATTTCACAATGTCTTCACTGTTGAGTTCTGCTGACAGATTAAAGTACCTTGAAATTTCACAGTCCATGTTGCTATGCTTGTTGCTGGGGGTCCACAGACTTCAGCAGAGCACTATTTTCTTCTTTTTACTCCAATTTCATGTTGCTTTCTACTTTTCATTTCCATTTTCCCATTTTTTTCCCCAGATTTTTCCTGAGCATTTTGTGCTCTGGATGGCACATTGTGCTGATCTACCTCCTTTTCCTCTCTTGTTTTCTCTCATGATAGGATGAACTATTAATAACTCCTCAGGAAACTATCAATTTGGCAGAAAACTACTGGGTTCTTGGTAGTGCCAAAATGAAGACACTTCCATTTGTAAGCAATTCCCAAAAAATTCCTAAAAATATCTTTCTATACTTTTTCTTTCCTAAGAACAAGAATCTTGGATTTCTCACTAAAATGAAAATGCTTTGAGTTTATACCAGTTACTCGCTGCTATGAAAAGTGATAATCTTTCAAAGCAATCACCCCTTTTAAAAAAATTGTGGTAATATACACATAAAGTTTACTTTCTTAACCATTTTTTAGTGTGTAGTTCAGTGACATTAAGTACATTCACACTGTTGTACAACCATCGCCACTCATCTCCAGAACTCTCCTCATCTTTCAAGACAGGTAAAAGAAATTACAACTTGAAAATCAGGCTAACACTTCTCAGACAGACTCTCTTTTGGCTCTGTCTCTGTTCAAAGAACCAAATGGATATTAGTCATGCAGAACCTCACAAAGCAAAGTTGCTAGAGCCTTTATAATGTGACTCGTTGAATTGAGAGTTTGGGGACCAGCAGAGCCAGGGACCCTTCTGTGTACCCATCTTGTCATTGGCCTCTGTAATGTCCAACAAGTGCGCCTGGAATCTTCCGACGTGTTTCATAGTTTGGGGGCTTTGAAGCAGAGCTTTAGCAGCAGGAAATTGCCCTGCAGAGAGGCCTTAAGAAGTACAACAGTGGCTGTAGGTTTGCAGTAGGCCTTGCAGTAACAGAGGGAGGAAGGATCACACGGCTTTAGGATGAACCACTAAACAGAAAAACAGAAACAGGCTGGACAGCTGCCTCAGACCATGGGTGTGACAGTGGTTCAAAATCAGCTGTCCATGGAAACTCTGCTTTCACTGAAATGTGCTTCCCTTATAGGGACTCCCTAGCCCTTAAAAAAAAAAAAAAAAAAAAAACAAAAAACCTTCTGCTGTCTTTCTCCTGTCTGTAAGTAAAGCGTACTCATCTCTCCTTTTAAGGAATTTCCACCTTCTCAATCTAGTAAATCAGTATTTCTAAATGTCAATTTCGTGCTATATATCATGTTAGCCTCTGATAGATAGAAGGATGATGGTCCTTATGTTCAATGACTTGTTAGTCACTACTTTTTCTCTCCCTTTCGGTACCAAGAAAGTCTTTTTGACTTTACTGTGGCAATTACTAGTTTTTCTAAACAACCTCAGTGCTGTGAAACTCATAGTAAAAATAGCTACTTTTTTTTGAGTGCTTATTACATATCAAGCACTTTACACACATATCTGTAATCTTCACAGCAATCCCCAGAGGAGAATTATTCTTCCTATTTTGCAGATGAGGAAACTGAGGTTCAAATAAGTTAATTTCCCAAATCATAAAAATAGTGAGTCAGAGGTAAAAACTGAAACAGGCTAATAGTTGAGGAAAAATTCATTTTGGAGTTTGAACTCCTTGGGAAACCCTTCCGCTTCTTACTAATTCATAAATAATTAATAATTAATTCATAAATAACTAATCAATGAAAACAAGATACCCACAATTCTTCCTATAAATGTCAATTTACTTCCACCATCATCCTCCTTTTACTGAGATCATGTCTTAAACAGACATTTGTCCTTCAACTACAATAGAAACCCTCTGCTAACCCTGCTTTTAGCATAACATTTTCAAACCTGCTTTTTTTCCCTCAGTGGCCTAGCACCAGGACCAGAGAAGGTATATATTAAGAATTTTGTAGCTGAAACACCATATGTTAAAAAAGACAACTGTAGAAATTTGTGCAGTCTTAGCTACTGATATGGCTCTAAAAATGTCTTAACGTATGAGTGACTATTATTTTGATTGTTAGCCTTGTTAAAAAGAAACTTAAGATTCTTAATAGTTAATAGTATTTATTTTTCCTTAAACTTCCTTATTGAGATTTCCTATATCCATATATGTTTGAAAATGCTTCATAAAATGTATTAGGTAGTTATTTAAAATGGACCTATTAAAATAGTCATAACACTACAAGCAACATCACAATATTTCATACATATGTATAGTAATACTAAATTGAACTATGGTTAAATTGATGCATAGTTAGCTAAAGTTAAATTGTGTTTGAAGCCTAAGTTGGTTTGCTACCTCACCATTAATCACATTTCTTGATCAATGTCTAATGAGTATAGAAAATCACAAAATCCATGTTGGCTAATGTTAACACTCACACACAGAGAACATTGAATCTGGAATATTGAATTAGAAATCTTCTAGTCCAGGGGTCAATAAACTGTGGTCAACAGGCCAAATCTGGCCTGCTGGTTTGTTTTTTTTTTAATAAAGTTTTATTAGAACACAGCCACACTCATTTGTTTACCTACTGTCTACTACCTCTTTTCATGTTACAACAGAGTTGAGTATTTGTGACAGAGATCTTATGGCTCACAAGGCTGAATATATTTATTATATGGCTCTTTACAGGAAGTTTACTGACTCCTGACTTAGTCCAACCTCCTCAATATATAGATGAGGACACATTTCCAGATCCTTTGCTAATATTTCCCTAGGTCTTATCAAGTTTCATACTTCACTTAAATATATGAACACATGCTTTAGCCAGAACTCACCTTTTTTTCCTATGTGCCTTACACTATTCTCAAGACAAGCACATATTTGTTTCACATGTTGATATTCTCTTTTAACGTAAAGTCTTTTGTCAGCTAAGCTAATTTTCTTTTGTTAAAAATTAAATTTATTGGGGTAACATTGGTTAATAGCATTACATACATTTCATGTATACAACTTTATAATATAACATGAATCGTGTACTTATCACCCAAAGTCTAGTCTCCTCCCATCATATATTTGACCCCCTTTACTCTCTTTTTCCTCACCTCACCGCCCCCTTCTCCTCTGGTAACCAACACTCTGGTGTCTGTATCTCTGAGTTTGTTTGTTTATTTGCTAGTTTTTGGTTTATATCCCATATATGAGTGAAATCAGATAGTTCTTTTTCTTTTCTGTCTGACTTATCTCACTTAGCATGATACTCTCAAGATCCATCCATGTTGTCACAAATGGCAATATTTCACTTTTTATGGCTGAGTAATATTCAATTGTACATATGTACCC
>NW_011888927.1:4767838-4791147 GCF_000151845.1 Pteropus vampyrus
AGATAGCACAAACAGAATTAAAAATCTAGATTGCAAGGTTGAGGTTATGTTATCTTTCATTTTGTAGCAATGGAGACTGAGCTGGTGAAAAAGGGTAATCAGGTTGAAAATCCTTATTTTGTTTTTGATGATCTATTCTCTGTTTCCTTGGAAACAGAGCTGGCAGCCAGAATTGCTGGCATTGTGTTTTCTTTTCTTTTCAAGCTTTGAAGCAGCAAAGAAAAGGTGAGGTTTTATGATTGTAATCTGTAGATCAGACTTATTTTCAAATAAGTTAAGAACAAATATTTATTGAATATCTATTACCAACAAGGTAATAAGAGGTAAAACTAACTGATTTGAGAAAGGGCTTTAAACGAATTGATCGAAATAAATTTTAGTTTGGAACAGCCAATCTATTATATATTTGTTTTGTTTTGTGTTAGAAAAAGAAATAAAGCTTATTTAAAAAACTATATTGTGAAGGTAACTCACTGAGGCCAGTACAGTTTAGTGAAATTATTTTTAGAAAACAACTAGATTCCCACACTAGACAGCACAATTCCTTCTTCCTGTGTACAAAAACTCAGTAATATGATGATAGTTACAATATGTTGAAAAGACAGTCTTTGCTTCCAGTAAATAAAGCAAACAAATAAAAACTAAATGGAGCTTAAAGAAACCTAAAAAATTTTCTGAAAAACTGTTATGTTAATGAAGATACTAAATATTTGAATTGAAGGATGATTGTCAAATGATTATAATATGGTCTTTGCCTTTATGAAAGTTTGCATTAAGTTTAAAAAGCCATACCTTTAGGAACCCTGACTGAGATGAGAAGGCAAGAGCTACAGGTGAGAACTTTTCTTTTTTAAAATTAACAAGACCTAAGCATATTTATATGCTTTGAGGGAAGGAGGATTGAATGGGAAAGTGACAGAGACTTTAACTTGACGCAACTAATTTCTTTAAGAGAAAGGAAGGGATGTGAGCTAAAGCACAACTGCTTTTGGTGTCCTCTAAGGCGGGGTCCCCAATCCCTGAGCCTATTAGGAACCAGGCTGCACAGCAGGAGGTGAAGCAAGCAAGCGAAGCTTCATTTGTATTTGCAGCCGCTCTCTAGCACTAGCATCACCACCTCAGCTCCAACTCAGATCATCAAGCATTAGATTATCAAAGGAGCACCCATCCCTGGTGCCAAAAAGGTTGGGAACTGCTGTTCTAAGAACAGTAAAGTACAATAATAATACTTACTATGTGCCAGGTGTGGTTCTGAGCACTTTAGATGTACTGACTAAATTAGGAATGGATGGAGATAATGAACTTGGGAATTAGGAGTTGAAGGAATGTGTACCTGAAAATCAAAATTATCTCTGTGAATATGAATATGAATATAATTATGTACTAATAATCTGCTAAAAGAAAAAGAGATGGTGTAGAGAGCTTAAGAAGTGGTGGATTGAAGAACAGGAAGTTGACCAAGAACATATCCATGTATTTCTTTCTGAACAGTAATTCAAATAACTTTGTCATTTTCTCCAACGGTGCTCAGATACATTAGTGTTAGAGCTCAAAGCCAGACTATATTTACCCAAGGTTGGAAATCTGCAAGCCAGGTGGGATTGAAAGACAAGAGTTCAGGCAGTTGACAGCACTGGCAGAGGGTGGTTAAGTGATGCTCAGTAGGATATGTTAGATAAGGTAGTGAAGCCAGGAGGAGGATAATGATGGATAGGAAAAAAGAAAGTAAAAAGTAGGAACACAAATATGACAAACATAAGGAGTCCATTGACTATCCTGCTCGTTTCTGAGTGGACAATCATGGCAGTAGGTTGCCACACTCGTGAAAGCCACTAGAAGAGTAAACTCTGTCATCTTCAAGTTCAGGGTTTTCTCTAGGTAGCAAGAGTCCTCAAGCAGGATAGAGATCCTTGCTACTCAAAGTATAGTTCACTGACCAGCAAGCATCGCTGGTATAACCTAGGAGCTTGGTAGAAATGCAGAATCTTGGGTCTCACTCCAGAACTCCTGAATCAAAATCTGCTTTTAAACAGAATCCCCAAGTAATTCATATGTACATTGAGTTTGAGAAGCACTGAGATGGATGAGAGTGTAGATTCACCCTTGCTTTACTTGTGCTGATTATGATATGCTAGGAGAAACAAGGAGCAGACATTCTGTTTGTGATTTATTTTCTCTAGCTCCCAGACTCAATGTGTTTATGTATAACTTAAGTCCTTTCTCAAATGATGTCATCCTTGGCGCCAACTCCTCTCTAATTCCATCCTACACCCCAGGTGCTTTCACATTTAGGTGTTGTATAAGATAAAGTATAAGCTTCCTTTTAGTTTTAAAATTCTTTGATATTATGTATCATGGTAAAACTTCCTCTGCACAGAAAACCAGAAAATCAGTCCCAGTGAAATGGAATTGTCAATGCCAAAAATAATTCTAAGACTTTTGCAGACACACACACACACACACACACACACACACACACACACACACACACACACACACCCCTATCTGCTCTTGAGTCAGCTTTAAAGAGTGACCTCGTGCATTTTTCTCATTATAACATTCCAGTGTTTTGAAGCTGCTATACATAATTATGAATGATTTTGAGTTGCTTTTTTGGGAATTAGCAAAACCAAACCAAAATTCTTCAAAATGAATTAAGTCATTTGAGAGTCTGAGTAGCAGCTTGAGCGAAATTGCCTCCCTACGATAATGTGAACGAATTTCCCAAGAGGTGGAGGATCTGGGGAGCAAGGCAAGTCTGCGTCAAACTGATCACGCAGATACCTGTTGGGGGCGTCAGTGTTAATGGAAATTTTAGTAACATTTTTTAGACTAACGATGGTTTTTGTGATTCAGGCTTTCATCTCATACAGAATCTTGTCGACCAGCTGGTGGTTTTTTTGTGAGCCGGTGCTTTTATGCGCTGTTACCTACTGGGCCGATGTCCGCGGTCAGAGGGGGGAAAAAGCCATTTGTTTCCGGCTTAAGCAAACTGGTCCAGAGAGCTGTTATCGTGCTCCGCTACCGCCAGGGAAACCGAAATTGTGGAGGCCTTAGACATTTCAAAATTCTACGGGAAGGGTTTTTAACCTGCGCAGGGATAGGGGTTTTCGACAGTACAGCTGACGGCCCCCGGCCTGTGTTATCTTCCCTCCCCTAGCCAGGTCAGCTCTCCATCATTAATTGCTTCTCCCTCTCCAAGTTAACCCACCCGACAACCACCACCGCCCCCAGCCCCTCCTCGCCTCCAGGGCTCCCGCGCTCCGCCCATCCCACTCTAGTCCCCCCTCTCCCTCTTCTTCCCTTCCGGCCAGACTCTCATTGATCTTCCCTGCCCCCTTCTTCCTTTTCCCTCTCACTGTTCCTCCCCTATTTTCCCTCGCTCTCCACCCCAGCCCACCACGCTTTCAGCCTTTTTCGCTGCGCTCAGATTTGTGCTCCCATTGCAATCGCAGCCTCCTCACTCCGAGAGAGACTTCGGGCGGGAGGTGCAGCGGCGCCGGCTGCGCGCAGGCGCACTGGGCGGCGAGCGCGCGGGCAGGCCGGGCGTCCGCGCAGGCGCGCGCTGCTTGGGCTTTGCTCCCGCGCGGGCGCCAGGCTTTCGTAGACTCGCTCAGTCAGGGCTTGGGGCCCCGCGGCCAAGGCGTCGTGGTCGTTGTCGTCGTCGTCATGTTTCTTCACTCGGTCAACCTCTGGAACCTGGCGTTTTATGCCTTTATGGTCTTCATGGCGACTCTAGGGCTGTGGGACGTCTTCTTCGACTTCGAGGAGAACAAGTGCAGTATGAGCTACATGTTTGAGTACCCGGAGTATCAGGTGAGTTTCCTCCCTCTCTTTACCTGGGCGCTCCGAGAGTCGGGCCCCTCCTGCCCGGCCCTCCTGTGGGTTTCCCCTGCTTTGGCTCTCCGCGCTTTTCCGACGTCCTCATCCCATACTCACCTCTGTTTTCCCCGCCCCGGAAGACTCTGCAGAACCCCACTATCCCGCCCCCCTTACCTGCCCTTTGTGTCCTTTATTCACGGTGGATGGTTTCCTAGATGGTTTCCCGTGCATCCTCCCAGCCCCACTCGCAGTTGCTCCCCTGTCCTTCCGCCCTCTTCGCAATCCCAAATGCAAGCACCGGCTCTTCTAACTGGCCCCCGTCCAATCTCTTTCATCCCCAGAGACGCAATCTCAGCCCCTCTCCCTAAACCCACACCCCATCTTCCTCGCGTACCTGCCTTCACAGGTCCCCCTGGACCTTCCTTTCCTTAATTCTTCCCCTCTTTCCCAGTGGTTTACGTGTCGGCTCTCGCTTTTCCAGAAAGAGATCTAGCTTCTGCAGAGTGAATTGGCTAGATAGTTCCCAGAGCTGCCTTAGAGACTCCAGGCTTTTACCTCTGTGTGAAAGGCTAAGCTGATGAGTAATTAAATGGAAAGCTATTGAGGTTCCCTCCTGTAAAGATTTTGCGGAGCTTCTTGTTTTGTAGGTTGTGGATCCGTACATGTGCATACATGCCAGTGTTTATGCATGTCGCCTCTTAACCAGTTGCATACGAAATCTATTTCACGGTGTTATTTTTGTTTTCTCACTGTTTGCTATTTAAGAGAGACCCGGACCTCCTTTCTCCCTCTCTTTCTCTCCCTCTCTTCCTTTCTCTCTCTCCGCCCCCACCCTCTTCCGTTCCATTTTGAACATTTTCAATCTCGATTGCTTCTTCAGTTCAGCATAGTAGAATCTAGAGTTTCATTCATGACCAGCTGTAAAAAGAGGTTGTGACAGATTACACAACTATGAAAATAAATTTCTCCCGAATGGTTCATTTATTTCTAAACGCATCTCTTAATTACGGAATACATATTATAATAACCCCCTTCTATAAAATGTTTATGTACTCTAATGTATGTTAATAAAATGCATTTTTAGTATACTTTTAAAACGATAGCAAATTTTTTTCTTTAAGGTGAAGGTTGCCGATTGTGATTGCTTCTATGTACAGGTCATTATGGAGGATCATATTTGATTATTATGCTGCTTTTATTTAGACCTTAAAACTACTTAAGGTTTAAATTGCTGACAAGCATCCTTTCCCATGGATAAAATTCTAGTTCAGATTTCATTTGTTTTGAGATCCTTACCTTAATTTTGCATCAGTGATTATAAGGGAGTGGAAGCATTTGCTGTCAGATGCTATTGAAAATTTTAACATGTTACTGTTGTCTCTTAATTTCTAAGTGGATACGCAGGATTATGTTTATCAGGGACTATGTATAGTTAAATACTTGGACTTTTAGTTTAGATTTTTAAAAACTGAAAATAGAGCCCTTATAATCTCCTTTGATTTTTCTATGGTTTAATAATTAGGAAACTCCCAATAGGTTGAAGTAGGTTACTTTAGTTTTATACTGCATTGAAGAGTTTGGTTAAAATAAAATTATTTTGGAACAGTATGGTACTAATTCTCATTTATTTTTAGATTGCCCACAGTTACTGAAGCTATTTTAATATTTGCAGTAGTAGAACTTGCCTAGTATTGGGAACAAAGCAGATGGACTGCACAGATGCATTTCATGCATCATAAAATTGACTGAGAAGACACAAAATTAGTGTAGCTAATGCAAAAGAGCTATTTGGCTTTTTTTGTTGATGCGTCAGTATTTAGTTGTTTTGATTCACTTTTGCCCTTTGAGGTTTTACATTCAGTCCATAATTGGTTAGTACAGTAGTAATTACAGTGGCAAGAGTTTTTGATCCACACTTTATGGTAAATTTTTATTTTATTATATAAAAAGCTGTGTTAATTCACTATTATATTTATATTTGACTCAGTCCTCTTATTGTGCGGACCTCTATATAAAAAGCTGTGTTAATTCACCATTATATTTATATTTGACTCAGTCCTCTTACAGGTTGTGTTATTTTACGAATAAAATAATTATTTGTAATTATTTTACAAATAATTAAGAACCATGGTTTTTAATGATAAGTGTTCTAAATATATTTTATATATTGGTTACTTTTAATATATTTTAAAGTGAGGTCACTAATTGTTCACAGGATGGTATCCAGCAGATGGAATGTTCTAATTGTTGGGTTTTCTTCTCTTTCTTGACGTCTTTCTTTTTTACTGCTCATTTGCATATTCTTTAGCCGAATTTTAGAGAAAATGAACAATATTTGAAACACACTTAATTTTATTCTTCATTTTCAAAAAAAGGTGGGACAGGAATTTAAAACTCTTTGTAAAAATGAAGTTTTGAACTCAAAATTGTTTATTCTCTACTTTTAGTTTTCGTAGATTCACTTATTGAGAGTTAACTGAACATCTCACAGAGGTGGCAAAATACACATTATCCTTTAAAGCTTCTTCCTTAGACAGCAAAGCAAAGCTTTCATATGGTAGCAGTTTTAGGCAAATCGTAGAAATAAAAAAAAAAAAATCTGTATTGTTTTCTCCCATATAGTAATTTGTTTGCCTGTCTTCAGACATGGGATCTAACAGTTATTCTTTGTAAAGAAATGTTGATATTGGAAAATATGAATCATATATTTTGTTAAGTCTGATGTTTATTTAGCAAATCATTTATTGAATGACTACTCTGTCAGGTATGAGTGAGAGGGAATTGGAGATGAATCAGAACTTAGGCCTTTAATATATGTCTTTATAATACAAGGGGGGGAGACAGAAATGTAATAGTTAAATCTAAGTGTTATAATTTCACTGTTAGAAAGTGTGTACAGGGCTCTTTATAGAAGAGAGCATTCCAGTCATCTTAGGTAGTCAAAGGCTACAGAAAAGGGGCAGTGAATTGGGTGATGTGCAGAAACAAGAAAATTGCAGGAATAAAGAATAGCATTTGTAAAGGTAGGAAGCATATGTATAAGTAGTGAGCAAAAGCAGTATGTATAGTATGTTACCATTTATGTAAAAAGGAGAAAATAACCTATAAACATATTTGCTTATATATAAGTAAAATATTTCTGGAGGCACAAACTGCTAACTTTGGTTGCCTTCTGGATAGGAAACTGGATGGCTAAAGGACAATGGATATAAAAGAGCCTTTTCAATGCATTGAATCTTGAATTTTGAAGCATATTAAAAATAAATTTTAAAACATAGCATATCTAAGTTATAAGAAAGTGAGTAAGAATAATTAGAGCCAGTTTTTGAAGGACCTCTCCCTTAACCATTATCAGCTATCTATTGCAGTGAGGAAACACATAAGATATGTCTGTTTTAACAGGGTATTTCTTGACAGCAGTATGGACAATGGATTGATTCTAGCAGGGAGATTATGATAGGGAGAGAGACAGGTCCGAAACATTCAATTGTCCCTAGGTCTTTTTATCAAGCTGGAGTCCTCTGAAGTATCCTTAAGGGTGAGGTGGGCAAGGGGCTGAGAGAGCTGTTTGTAAGGGCTTTAAAACTATGTTCATTTTGATCAAAATCCTTTTTTTTTGTTAATTATGGAACTCAAACTTTTGTTTTAATTCGTAATTGAATTATATATCTCATAAAATAAAGAATTTAGTTTCTTCAATCAGTATTTTTCTAGCACTTGAGAATTTGTTAGAATTTTTGTCTTTTGAAGGGGGTCTGGGTTAGAGATGAGAAGAACCTGTACTGTGGCAGAGCAGAGTCAAGAGGACACACAGCGGGGCCAAGATTGTGGAGATAATATTTAAGTGTAAAAATAATTGATCTTAATTAAAGTTCTTTTTTTTGGGGGGGGTAGGGTACTCATTTAAATGATCTATGTAAAATAATCAGGTTAAAATACATTGGAATCCTGTTGCTATAAATGTTTTCTTTTCAAATCCCTTGAGTTGCTTCTGTTTTTTTTCATCAGCATCCTTTTTGTATGCCTATACCTACCTTTTCTGTCCTCAATCTGGTCAAAACCCTGTTTCTTCCTACCATTCATTACCAACTTGAACTCTGTCTGGAAATGCAAGTTTTTCCATTTGCCTACAAATCCTGCTCTTTTTTCATTCTCCCTCTTTTTCATTACTGTGCTTTTTTTTCTACTTCATTTGTATGCATTCATATTTATAAAAATGTACACTTTCTCACTAAAAATTGCTTTCATAATAGTATATTATGAAATATGTCAAATATATTCTTTTGCTTATTTTTCTGTCTCCAGAGAATTAAATATTTCTTTTTTGATATATTTGATAGTTTCCTGTTCTTCTGAGTTAATTAACTAATTCAGAACTTTGTTTAGCTACAATTTTAAAAAGAATAATAATCTAATATGCATGTACTGTTATATCAAATGGTACATTCATTTGGGAAGAATTAAGATAAGTGTTTTTTTTTGTTCTCTCGTTTTCTTTTTTTCTTAATTTCTACCTAAAGAGACAAAATAGTGTATCACTTTCAATTTTGATGATATACAGTGCATAACCAATATCAGGACTAATCTGAGTTGAAGTACATGTACACATATAAAACAAATAGTGGGGTTGGTATTTCTCTATTTTGAGTATTTGAGGAGATAAAAAGTTGCTAGTATCTTAAACAATAAGCTCACACTCTAAAGATGTTCTCATGGTGTTATTGGCACAGGTTGTGGTAATATCCTCAGGAATATTCAGGAATGTGCATGAATAATCAGAATTCTGCTTTTTACAACAGGTTTTTCAGTAGTCATCACTGTTTACAGTTTTTAAAATTCATTCAGTAGTTGAAATTTTTATCAAGCACGTGTGTAACACTGCTAGATCATTAAATCTACTGATGTTTACTTAAAATCTGCTGTTCAGTGTAACTGGGTTCATTTTTAATGGTTTCTATCATAAAAGAAAAAGCGGAAGAAGAGTTTACACATTACTACCACTTTTGTAGATGCCTACCTTTTGAGGATTAAAACTTAATTTATATTTTGATGAGAAAACTTTTTTAAAATTAAAACTTAATTTATATTTTGATGAGAAAACTTTTTTATGAATTACTGGCTCATTTGGTATACAGTAATATGAATTGCAGAGTATTTTAAGGCTTGCTGACAAACAATGCACCTAGTCTGTGAAAACTGAAACAGATGCTAATTCATTGAAATGTTTATGGTGAGAAGAGTGTACATGTCTTGACCACGACATGGCTATAGGTTCACATTAGTCAAGCACATTGTAGGTCAAAGCCTATTAAGTTGAGAGGTCAGAAAGCTGCATTATAAAATGAACTGACATTTTTGTTGAATGATGTAACAGCTGGAATATATAGTTGGGCCTGAGTAAAAGCAGAGATATTACAAAACAGTTTATAATAGCAAAAAAGATAAATTGATTTGATAATGGAAAGCTTTTATCATTTCTAAGTATAATTGATATTGATACTAAAATGCATTTCCAAACATGTTAACATGTAACTTGCTGACATCTACCAGTGTTTTTCTGTTGTCAGTGGCTATTTGGGGTAATTAGTATTCATTAGAATTTCAGATAGTCCCATTTTATGATTTCCTGAAGACCACATGGTTCAGAACTGACATACTTCAAGACTAATTCTCCATATGAATAAACTAAAAGTAGAATTTGTTTTGTGCATTAAGTGCAGTTTTATCAGTAATATTTTTATATAGTACTATTTCAAATTTGTACAATTCAAAATTGGGTACAGTGAGGCTAAATCATTTAATAAAATTGATTAAAGTGAAATTGTATAATTTAAAAAATCTATTTATCTATTTATTGCTGTAGAAAATAGAACTTCCAAAGAAACTGGCAAAACGCTATCCTGCATATGAATTGTATCTTTATGGAGAAGGATCCTATGCTGAAGAACACAAAATACTTCCTTTAACGGGTATTCCAGTTCTCTTTCTTCCTGGTAATGCTGGAAGTTATAAGCAAGGTAAGTTTCAGAAGTGAATTTTGAAAGCTATAAAATTCAGTTGAATTTATCAGATACATATCTGTGTTAAGTACTGTGCTAGGTATATTGGGAGACGCAAATATGTGACATTTTGTCTGAGAGAAATGCATGTGAGAAGTACAAAGAATAGAATAGTTGAAGACCATTTTGCAAAGAGTAAGGAGAAAAAAAATGGCGTGGGATGGGATAAATAGATGCTATAGGGATGTAGGAATCAGCAGAAGAAAAAGGCTTATCTTGTAAATGAAGGTTACAGAGAACAGAATCTGAAGCATTGATTAGAAAAGTAAACAGTAGTTTATGTTATGCTGAGCAGGAAAGGGGATTGGTTTCTTTCTTTTTTTTTTTTTCTGGAGCTTTTTAAGTTAGATCTAGAAATACTGAGGACATAAGTGAGGGTAGGGAAGTTATATATATAGATTCCAAATTGAATGTTGGCTTGGAGATATAGCAGTTATTTCTCTCATAGCAATCAAATAATCTGGAAGTAATTGCAGCTAAAATCTGCTTTTTTGGTTGTTAAATGGTATATTCTTTTATATAATGAAAATAGAATTAGCTCAACATTTAGTATAATTATTTACCTGTTTATTTATCTAGCTTGTATTTGTGGGGTATCTACCACGAACTAGGCAGTATTCTAGGTATTAGGGATCTAAAAGAGACCAAGACAGATAAAGTCCCTCTCTTTCTTGTTGGGAAGACATATATCAAACACATATGTCAGTAACATTAAAAGTTTGAAAGAAAAATAAACCAGAATAAGGGATAGAGGATAAATAGGGTCAGAAAGTGGCTTGGTGGAGGAAGCGGCCTAGAAAGGCCACTGTGAGGTGATGACATTTGACCAGAGGCTTGAATATAGCAAGGGACTACTGAGGTATGTGACTCTTTGAGGGAAGACTCTGAGGCAGAAACATGCTTGGTGCATTCAAGGCCACTGAGACTAAAAGTGGGAAGAGATGAGGATGCAAAGGTAGCCACCAGCTATATTATATAAGCTGTAGAAAAGACTTTGAATTTTGATCTAAGTGTGTTGGGAAACTTTTGGAGGATTTTAGGTAGGAAATGGTATAATCTGATTTTCTTGTTAATTATTATATTTGAAATATAACACATACAGAAAATGCATAGACGATAGATATTTGAGTAATGATTATTATAAAGTGAATACCAATGGAACCAAAACCGAAGTCAAGAAGTAGAAGATTGCCTTGAAAATCCCCTGTGTGCCCCTTCCTGGTTAAAACTTCTTTTTTTCTTGATATAACCACAGTTCTAACTTTAAGGTAGTAATTTCCTTGATTTTCTTTATAGTTTTAGCATCTAAATCTGTATCTCTAATACAGTCTGCTTATTTGGGGCTATTTTTGTATGAGTAGCGATTTGTTCATTTTCCTCACTCTATTATTGCATTGAATGACTACACCATAGTTTAAATATCTGTCTTTGGACATTTGTTTTGTTTACATTTATTGGCAATTTAAAATAATGGACTTTATAAAAATCTTGGAGTACATAAGCCTTTGCTTCTGTAAGATATATACCATAGGAGCATAATTTTATGTCACAGGTTATGTGTATCCTTTTATTTTTGCTGATTGTGCTAACTTATACTCCCAGAAGCAGTACATTGTACTTCTCTTTGCTCTTCATTCTTGATAACATTGGAATTGTCAAGTTTTTAAATTTTAACCAATCTAGTGGGTGTGATTTATTTTTTAAAAATGATCACTCTGGCTTTGCTGCATAGAGACTATATTGTGAAGATGCAAGTGTGGGAGTAGGAAAGATACTAAACATCACTAATCATCATGGAAATGCAAGTCAAAACCACAATGAGATAGCATTTCATGCCCGCTAGGGTAATTATAATCTAAAAGATAGATCTTAACAAGTGTTATTGAAGGTATAAAGAAATCGAAATCCTCATACATTGCTGGTGGGAATGTAAAGTGGTACAGCTACTTTGGAATACAGTTTAACAGTTCCTCAGAATATTAAATGTAGAGTTATATGACCCAACAGTTCTACTACTTGGTATCTACCCAAGAAAAATTAAAACGTACATCCATACAAAAACTTGTATACAAATGTTTATTGCAATGCTCTTCATAATAGCTGAAAGGTAGCAACAGCCCAAATGTTCATCAGCTAATGAATGGATGAATAAAATGTGATATATTCATATGATGGAATATTATTCAGCAATAAAAATGAATGAATTACTGATCCATGAATTACATACCTTGTAATTTGTCCAGACCACGGACAAACCTTGAAAACATCGTGATAACTAAAAGAACATGGTCATAAAAAACAACATATTATATGATCCCTTTTATGGAAATGTCCAGAATAGGCAAATCCATAAGGACAGAAAGTAGATTAGTGTTTTCCTAGAATTAGGAGGAGAAAAAGAATGAGGAGTGATTGTTAATGAGTACAGGGTTTTCTTTTAGGGGTAATGAAAAAAATATCTAAAGTTAGATTGCAAAAATGATTATACAGCTCTGTGAATACACTAAAAATAACTGAGTTGTACACTTTACATGATGGGTTGTATAGTATGTGAACTGTATATGTTTTAAAAAATGGAAGAGCAAACAGGTATTTGCTTGCTAAACCACACACTGCAACTTTTAATGCCAATTAATATAATTAGTTAATAAATTCTGTGAAAGGGTTATGAAGCAAAATCTAAAACAGTGCAAACAGGGAGACTAGTCAGGAAACAGTAGTACAGGCAAGAAATGGTGCTTAGATTAAGAAGGTAGTGGTAGGAATGGTGAGAATCTTCGATTGGGGAGATATTTAGAAGACAGGATTTACACACGGATTGGATGTCATGTATAAGAAAAAGAGACAAGTCAAGCATGAGTACCTAAACCAAATGATGAGCAGACATTTTTTTGTAGGAATTTTCTCATTCTTAAAATACTCAAGAATTTTAAGTATAAAATTCTTATTTCTTATTCAAATAATCTTCCCTTTTGTTTATTTTTGCCACTGCAGAAGGAGAAGCAGGTAGAGAATGAATGATCTGTTCATTTTTCATTTAAAATATATTTAGGGCACAAAACATACAACCTCTAGGTTGGTTTATTCTTCTAAATTAATACTATTAAAGGATGTCATCTTAAAATAGGTTTTTTTAAAAAAAAATATTCAGGGCGTAGGATAAAGTTATTTGTTAAGAAACAAGAATGAGCAGACTTTCAGAAATTTCATTTAATATGCACTGTACCCTTTTCATTTGCAGTTCGTTCTATTGGCTCCATTGCACTTAGAAAAGCAGAAGACATTGACTTCAAGTACCACTTTGACTTTTTTAGTGTGAATTTCAATGAAGAACTTGTGGCACTGTATGGTGGAAGTCTTCAGAAGCAGACCAAGTTTGTACATGAATGCATTAAAACAATTCTCAAGCTCTATAAGGTAAGAGATAAGCATGCAAATCAATAGTGATCAACCTAGTATTATCTTTTTTTTAAGGGACTCGGCATATTTTAAATTATTTATTTGTTTATATGGAAGTTGAAGCAAAAATGACACAAAGTTTTTCTTTGTGATAGTCTGTTGTTTTGAACTCTGGTGGTTTTTGAAGTTTAAATTGAATTTACAAGAAACCTTTCTTGTGAATTTAGGAAAAATAATTTAACTGTATATAAATTAGGTGTATAGTGTATTTCCTAAAAACCATTAGTATGGATTTCTGTTTCTAATTATGACTGTGTAACTGGTACTAGAGTAGACCACTTCCATGTCTAAACAACTATAAAACTAGTCTAGATATCTGAAGCACATGTTTTCAGGTATTGGACAATCAAGCAGCAAAGGATTGATTTCTGAAAGAAGGATAGCATGTGAGGTGAACTCTGTGATTGCCCTAGCTTTCTTCTGCCTGGAAGCACTTGCTAGACCATAACACAAGTAGGTGGAGATCAAGCAGAGCACTGATATCACTTAGCTGAAAAAGGCAGAAATTGGAATTTAGGGCTGCTAAAATTGGCTAGATTTGTGATCAGGATATGCAAAAGAATAGAAGTTGACAGAGATGGGAGCTCTAGAAATTTACGTTTTTCAATCTTTGAATGTTATGGTGCATATGCAAAGGACAAGAAATACAAGGCAATGGCATTCCAAGAAGAAAGTGATGGGGTGTGTCCACTTTAGGTGCAAGGAATAATGGGGAATAGTGTCTTTAGAGAAATTTAAAAGAGCAGTAAAACAGACTAGAAATCATTCTGTGCCAGCAATTCTGAACAGTATCAGGGATAAAATACTGCTACCTAGTGGTTTGAGACATTTCCTTGGTATGCCACAGTACAAGTTCTGGCAAAAAAAACAGCTTCCGGGGAATTGTGACTACATGGTGCCTGGAAATAGGAGTTCTGACCAACTAGAGCAGAAAGACGTATTCAAGCGAGACACCAGAAAGGACATGATTTAGGAATAGGACTACTACAGCCCTAAAGAGCTACTCCAGTGTCCACCTTAACAATTCTTAAATATAAGCCTCAAAAATATAAAAGGTAAGGATTTACAGTAAAAGATGCACATAATAAGGGAAAAGATGGGAAATCTTAGCAGAGACATAGAACTAAAAAAAAAAAAAGAACGAAAAGGAAAATTTAGAACTGAAACAGTACATATAAGAAAATGAAAAATTCAGAAGATAGGCTTTAAGCAAAATGAACAATATAGAAAAAAAGATCATTGAATTGAAGAAAAGACAATAAAAACTATTCTAAATGAAGCACAGAGGATAAAAGGATGAAAAGGACAGAGCCTCAGTAACCTGTGGGATAGTACTAAACCGTCTTATATATGTGTAATTGAAATCTCAAGAAGAGAGAGAAATAGGAAAGAAAAAAATATTCAATGAACTGAAGGTTCAATTTTCCAATTATTAAAAATTTTAACACAAATCTGAGAGGATCCATGAATGTCAAGTTGAATAAACACATAATCACACCTACGTATATCATAATCAAATTGTTGAAAACCAAAGTAAAGAGAAAAAACCTTAAAAGCAACCGAAGAAAATTATGTCATTGAAAAAGAAATTGAAGAAGATACAAATAAATGGAAGCGTATACTGTGCTCACAGGTAGGAAGAATCACTGTCATTCAAATGGCCATACTACCTAAAGCAATCTATAGATTCAGTGCAATCCCTATCAAAATACCAATGGCATGTAATAATCCTAAAATTTATGTGGATCCATAAAAGATCCTGAATAACCACGGCAATCTTGAGAAAGAAGAACAAAGTTGGAGGTATCACACTACCTGATATCAAACTATACTACAAGGCTACAATAATTAGAACAGCATGATAATGGCATGAAAGCAGATACATTGATCATTGGAACAGAATAGAGAGCCCAACAGAAAATAGTCTCAAATTATCTTTTATTAACTACAAAGAGAGAGTAATTTTACAGTGGAGAAATTTGTTAGACATCATCTTAACCAAGATTAACATAACCAGTAGTAAGACATATCAACATCATGAACCCCTATGACATGATGCACTGGGAAGGATACAACATAATTTTTGTGGCTTTATTACCAAAAATGTATAGCTTCATTCTAATGAGAAAACTTCAAACAAACTCAAATTGAGAGACACACTAAAAAATAACTAACCAGTGCTCTGCAAATATATTAAGGTCATAAAAAACAAGGAAAGACTGAAGAATTGTTACAGATTAGAGAAGACAAAGGAAAAATAACAATAAATACGGAATGCAGGATGTAATACTAAAATAGAAAAAGTACATTAGTGGAAAAACAGGTAAAGTTTAAATTAGATCTGCTGTTTAATACTATTGTGTCAATGTATATTTTGATAATTATGGTATAGTTGTATAAAATGCTAACATCAAGGAAAGTTGGGTCAGAAGTATATGGGAGCTCTGCCCTTTTCACAACTTTTCTCTAATTGATTCAAATTAAAAAGGTTAAAAAATTATTTTTAACAAAAATGCATTATGAGATTTATAACTTATTTAGAAGGAGAATATATAATGTGAAAAGGATGGGAAGTGGAGTAAATAGAGTTACTCCACTGTAGTAAGTAGTGGTATAATATTAATTCATGGTAGACCGATAAGGTTGCATATTTTAATTTCTAGAGTAATAACAAAAAAGGAGATATAGCTAAAGAGCAAACAGAAGAGAAATAGTTGTAAGGAGGAAAGAACAAAAACATATGACAAATAGAAAACAAATGGTAAGAAGATAGAGTTAAATTTAACTATATCAATATTACATTAATTGTAGATGGATTAAACACTGCAGTTTAAAGGAAGAGGTTGTCAGAATAGATAAAAAAAAACCAAGACCCACCACCTATATGCTAATCTGTCTACTAGAAAGCAAAAGCCACTTTAAAGATCCTGATAGATTAGAAATAAAAGAATTGAGGAAAATATATATGCCAACACGGATCATATGAAAGCTGCCACGGCTATCTTAATATCAGTTAAATAGATTCTATGAAGATAGATATTACAGGGGAAAAGAGGGACATTTCATAATGATGAGAGTCAGCTCATCAAGTAAGTGAAACAATACCAGCTGAGTATGCACTTTATAACAGAGCTTCCAAATTCATGAAGCAGAAACTAACAGAACTAAAGAAAAAAATAGGTAAATCCACAGTTAGAGAGTTCAGCAGTTCTCTCTCAATAATTGATAAAATAAATAGACATAAAATCAGTAAGGTGTAGATTTGAACACTGTTAACCAGCTTAACCTGTTGACATTTGTAGAACACTGTACCCAAAAACTATAGAAACTATGTTCTCTTTAAATGCACATGAGCCTAATATATGCCATATGCTAGGCCATAAAACAAGTCCCAGTAAATTTCAAGGGATTGAAATCATATATGGTATATTTTCTGAATATAGTAGAATTAAATTAGAAATCAACAACAAAAAGATCAGGAAAAATCTCACATATTTGGAAATTACTTCTAGATAACCCAGAGATCAAAAAGAAAATTACAGGTGAAATTTGAAAATGTTTTGAACTGAATTAAAATGAAAACACACCAGAAATTGTAAGATTAAAGTAGTGGTTAGAAGAAATAAATAGCCTTAAATACTTATATTAGAAATGAACAACATTTAAAGGCAGTGATCTGGCCTTCCAACTTCAGAAACTATAGAAAGAAAAGCAAAGTAAACTCTAAATAAGGAAACAAAGATGAGAATGACAATGAATGAACTGGAAAACTAAAAAAAATTGATACCAATAGCTGATTTTTTGAAAAGATCTATAAAATTGATAAACTCGTAACTAGACTAATTAAGAAAGAAAAAGAGAGGGACACAGTTAACAATATCAGAGATGGAAGAGGAGGCATCACTAGAGAGCCTACAGATATTAGTAAGAGAATATTATGAACAACTTTGTCAGTAAATTTAATGACTCAGATAAATGCAAAATCCCTTGAAACGTAAATTAGAGAACAGACACAAGAAGAAACAATCTCTGACTAGCCCTACATCTGTTTTAAAATTTTTGAATTTATAATTAAAAATATTAACTGCCAAGAAAAATCTAAGGCCAGATGATTTCACTGATGAATTCTATTAAAACTTTAAGGAAGAAATAATACCCATCTTACACAGACCTTTTTAGAAAATGGAGGAGAGATAACAGCAATTCATTTTAAGAGACTATCAAATTCTGAATATAAAAATCAGTGACATTGTTTGGAAAAAAAAAAAACCCCAGAGACTTAGTATTCCTTAAGAACACAGATATAAAATCCCCAACAGAAAAGTAGGCTATCAAATCAGCAATATTTTAAAATGTAATACATTATGATCAGATAGGATTTATTCCAAGAATGCAAAGTTAGTTTAAAATCAAGTGTCAATTAATCTAATTTATCATGAGATCATCTCAATAGATGAAGAAAACTCATTTGACTGCATTCAGCACCCATTAATTAAAAATAAATAAATAAATAAAACTCAGATCTGTAAGAATACAAGTAACCTTCTTCTCCTTGAGGAATTGTATTATGAATAGTTTATGGGAAGAAACAAGCCATATTAGGTTAAGAACCATTATGTATTGGTTAAGATAAATAAGATGTGATCACAGAGTGAGGTTCATTTGCATAAATGTTATTCACAGTAAACAATCAAATGTTTTTAATGTTGTATAATAGGTAATTTTTTCTTTCCCCATTTTTTAGCTTCTGTCTGCTTCTACCATCTCTATTCAACATTGTACAGAAGTCCTAGCTAGTGCAATGAGGTTAGAAAAAGAAAAAGGGTAAATTAAAACTGTCTGTATTCACAAATGACATAAATATGCAGAAACTTTATTAAAGGAGTTTACAGAAAATTATTAGAATACATCAGGGAATTTGTAAGGTTACAGGATAAATGGTCAGTATTGAAAAATTAATGAACAAATGGAAAGTGAAATTTTAAAATACATTATAATAGTATAAAAACAGGATTCTTTTGGATAAATTTAATGCAAAATGTGCAAGATCTGTACACTGAGAACTTCAAACCTTGCTGAGATAAATTAAAGAAATCTGAAATAAATGGACAGACCAACTTCAGGGATTGGAACACTCAAATTAAGATGTAAGTTCTCCCCAAATTGACCAACAGATTTAATGTAATACAAATCAAAATACCAGCAGGTGTTTTGTAAAAGTTGGCAAGCCTACATACACTTGCAAAGAACCTCAAAAGCCAAATAATCTTGAAAAAGAACAAATTTGAAGGACCTGCACTACCTGATTTCGAGACTTAACTATGAAGCTGTTGTAATCCAGCTAGTGTGGTATTCTTTTGCATCTTGAAAATGAAATATAGAAATCAGATTCTTTGCATAAACCAACATTTTGAAGTTATTTCTAAAGCAGGTATTTTTTAACTTAAAAAAAAACACTGAATATTATAGGAGGAAACAAGCCAAGTTAGGTATAGAACCTTTTATATATCAGATATTTATTGGATAGATAAATAAGGCATGATTACAAAGTGAGATTTCCGTAAATGTCATTCACAACAAACAATCATGTGTTTAATATTATATACTAGGTATGTTTTTCCTCTCTATTTTGTATTTTCAGATTTTTTTCTAATGACTGCATGTTAAAGTTATAATAGAACTATTAAACTTTTTTTAAGTTGAGGCTTTTAGAAAATAAGATTTCTATTACAAGCAAGTACAATAGGGATTAAAGAAAGACAACTGAATCTTGCTGAATATATAGGGTTTGGGTGTGGTAAAGTGAGAAGACATTTCAGATTGAGAAACCTCATTTATTCACATGAGTCCACATGCAAATATAGCAATGAATAAAACAAATGCAAGCCTTCATGGACCTTATGTTCTAGTGGGGGAGGCATATAGGAAACATCAGAAATAAGAAAAATGTATACTATTTTATATGGTGATAAATGCTAAGAAAAAGAATAAAACAGAAGGAGTAGGGAGTTGAGAGTAGAGGAGTACAATTATAAATAAGGGTGCCCAGTGAAGACCTCTGTTGAGAAGCAATTTAATACATATTAAAGATGTGAGAGAGTAGCTCAATTATATATCTAAGAAAAGAGTAAGCAGGGAAAAATATATAAGACAAGCGCACACGTGCTGTATTTGAAGAAAAGGAGACTGGTATGGCTTGAGCAGATAGAATGAGTTGGTAAAAGAAGTTGGGGAGAAGGCAGATTATAGAGCCTTGTAGGCAATTTTAAGAATTTTGCCTTTTATTTGAAATGACATGGAAAGCCATTGTAGAGGTTTTTGAACAAAGGAATGACATGTTCTGATTTATTAGGTTTGAACAGTATTATTCTGGATGCTTCTGAGAATAAGCTGAAAGGATATAAGGATGCAGCAGGGAGACCAGTTAGGATGCAGTCGCAGTGATTCAGGCAAGAAATAAAGATAGTTTGGATCAAGTTGGTAGCAGTAGAGATGATAAGAAATGGTCAGATCGGTGTAAATCTTAAAGGTTGAGGCAACAAGATTTGCTGGCAGATCAGATATTGAGGGACCTTGTGAGAGAAAAGGAAGAGTTAAGGTTGACATCAAATTTTTTGGCTGAAGAGCTAGAAGGATTACAGTGCCATTAACTGAGGTGGGAGAAAATGGAGGAAGAACAGATTTGAAGGAGATTGTTTATTTTTAGACTGTTCGTTTTGGGATGCACATTAGACATCCCAAGTGTAGCTAGTATGCCGTTGGAGTTTAGAGTTCAAGAGAAGAGGTCCAGTCTGGAGATAATAACTTGAGGGTTGACAGCTTATTGATGTATTTAAAACTGTGAGACTAGATGAGATCACTATTGGAGTCAAGATAGGAAAAAGAAGAGATCTAAAGATTGAGACCTCAGTCACACCATTATTATGAAATGAAAGGAGATGAGAAGGAACTAAAAAGGAGCAGCTTGTGAGGTAAGAGGAGAACCAGGAGAGAGTGTTGTCAAGGAAACCAAGTAAAGCATTTCAAAGAGGAGGAAGTGATCAACCATGTCAAATGCTGTTGGTAGGTCAAGTAAGATGAGACTTGAGAATTGGCTATTAGATTCCTTGCGGCTTGATAAAAGCAGTTTTGGGAGAGCGTTGGGATAAAAGCCTGACTGGAATGGGTTTAAGAGAATGGAAGTTGAGAAATTGGAGATAGCAAGGTACTGTATAGATAACTTTTTGAAGAGTTTTTACTGTGAAGAGATGTAGAAAAATGTGTGGTCACTAAGAGTAAAGTGGGAGTAAAAAGGGAACTAACTGTCTATTTTCTACGGGAGAATAACAGTATATTTATATACCAGTAACAGTATTTTTTTTTAAAGAGTGGTTTAATAGAGAGGGAGAAACAGTGATGCAAGAAGAAAGAAGAAGTGCTGGAGTGATGTACTTGAGAAGGCCAAAGGGGATATCTTTCAGAGAGCATATGTAGTGTTTGGATCACCAAGACCATCCCCAGGCTCTGTGATTCTCCAGGAGGATTCACAGGACTCAGCATATATTTGTACTCCTGTTGTGGTTTATTACCATGAAAGAATACAAAGTGACATGGACAAATAGAAAAAGTGCATGGATTAAAGTTTGGAGGAGACACAGGCGCAAGCTTCCAAAAGTCTTCTTGCAAGGGAGTCACACAGGCCGCATTTAATTCTTACAGCAACAAGTTGTGACATGTGTAATGTCACAAGAACAGCTCATCAGAGACTCAGTGCCCAAGGTTTTTATTGGGGCCTGGTTATGTAGACACCCTGTGCCTAGCACCCACCAGAATCCCAACCAGAAGGACAGCAGGTGTTCAGCATAAAGCATATTGTTTTCACAGTTTCAGCATAGTGAGCCATCTTTAGCATTTAAAGAATGATGGGAACCCTCCCAAAATCTATGGTCCCAGATTGCAGACCAGAACCAACTTTAAATGCAGTCAGTTTTAAGGATAGCAGTTTCAGGCTTACTGTTAACTTTTCTTCACAAGGTCCAATTTGTTCAGAGTAGTAGGAGAGAGGTCATAGATGAAGGATCACTAAGAAGCAATAAGCAAAAGTGTGGCAGTGGACCTGAGGATACTATGTGGAGACAAAAGATTTTTTTTAATGTGATTCTTATTTTAAAAAAATACATAATTGTCAGTGAATAAATTTTATGGAATGGTAGTTTATTTTTAAACTCATGTGCACAATAGGAAAACAATTCAATGAAATGAGATATGTTAATATGATAAGGTAGTATATTGCTGTGGCACCCATTATTCTGGCTTTTTGTGATATTTCCAATTTTAAATAAGTGATCTGACTTCTGATATCCTATCAAATCTAATATTCTGATATACACAAAATATAATTACACCTCTTACATCCAATATAACTAATGGTAAAACATCATTTGCTGGACCCAATTTTTCTAATTTTGGTTTAGAAAACCAAAGTATAGCTGTTAAAAATGTTTGACAGAACACCAAATAGTATGTATACACTATTTACAAGTACATGAAAACATATTTCTGTATCTTATGATAGGAGATTATATAGTGTAATTTTCCTTTTTCTTTAAAATTGCTTATATTTAGAGAGTAGTATTTAGTATTATATTATGGTACTAAGTGTTTATTATATCTTAGTGATTTTTTGTTTAATAGGGTCAAGAATTTGCTCCAAAAAGTGTGGCGATAATTGGTCATTCTATGGGTGGCCTTGTTGCAAGGGCATTGCTTACACTGAAGAATTTTAAACAAGATCTGATAAATCTTCTAATTACACAAGCCACCCCACATGTTGCTCCTGTGATGCCATTAGATCGTTTCATTACAGGTGAGTACTGTTAAATAAACACTGACTGACCTCCCCATTGTTGTTTAGGATTAAACAAATCCTCCAGCTACTCTCTTTAGGGTAGGCTACAGATTAATCCAGGTGCGAAGTAGCTCAGTTTCAAATCAGCACCTCCAGTTCTGAGTATCTCTCTCTGTGACTTTCAACTGAGGCTCATAATTCAAACTGCTGTTAGTTTTCTCTGTCTTTAGCATCTTAACATCTATGGCATATGTCTTATAATCCCTAGGTACTTGGGCTTCAGTATAGTTACTCTTCAGGATACTGCCTGTCTCTTAAAGTGTGCTCTTCCTGTACTCTATTCAATATCAGGTCATATTTAAGTAAAGTAGTAGAAATGTCTTGTTTTTAAACAAATAAGTCTGCTAACACTTTATATGGTGAGGTAGAATTGCTAATAATTGTTGAATTCTAACTATGTTTTGGGTGTTGTGGCAAAGACTTTACATGATGTATTATGTCACTTAATCCTTATAGCAATCCTTTGAGGTATATACCATTGTTATCCCCATGTTTATGTATAGAAAAAAGAGGCTAAGATAAACTTTTCACCCAAAGTCTTGTGGCAGGAAAATAGTGGAGCCAGTATTTGACCATGGTAAATTTGTTCCTGGGCCTGTGCTCTTAACCCTTGCATGCTTACTTAAGGTACATTGCTATAACAGAGGAAATAAAATTATGGATAATACTATAATGTTGCAGAGAATTTTAAATAAACAGTAGAAGTTTATGATTGCTGTCATCTAATCAAATAGTGATAATGTCACATAATAAAAATTATGTGCCTGTCAACTTTTTATTAACGTCAAATATTATTTTTACTGCTTATTTTAATATATGAATAGGAGAAAATCTTAAGAAAGAAATAATTTTTTCCTGATCAGTAAATTTACACAACTTCTTACCCTATCAAAATTTGCATTGTCTTAATTGTGATGAAAATTTTGTTTATAGTTAAGTGAGAAATATACCCTAATGACTCCAAACCAAAGTAGTTTTCCAAAACACCCAACTTAACACTGCCAAGGAGTAACTTATTTGCTGGAATATCTGGTACAACAGTACTTACAGTGAAGTTTGATTTTTCTCTTATTAAACTTTTT
>NW_011888927.1:4791788-4797396 GCF_000151845.1 Pteropus vampyrus
AACTGGAACACTATTTAGGAAAACTCATCTACTTAATTTATCAAAAATGGAACAAATCATAAAGGAAATGATAATTGCTTAGATCTTTGGATTTTATATTTACTGGTTTTCAGAATAATAAGTTGGTTCACAAACATCCTTCATCAGTGACCATAGAGGTTTTGTGTCTCCCCACCTCCAATATTATTATGAACTCTTGTATTTAAGGTTATATGTGTTTCTTTCTAAACTAAAACACTGAAATTATTCTATCTTTCATACTAAAATTAATATTAGAATTGTTCTGTCTTTGACCAGTATAAGCTGTTTCAAGTTAGGCTTCAGAATCTTTTTAATACAGCTGCTCTTTAATTGTCTTTGATAATTTTCTCACTATCTCATATGAGAAGGTATTTTAGCCCCTTTTCTGTATCTCCTGCCTTAGACCTTGAATCAGCTTTTTTCTTCTAAGGAACTCTTCCAATATTTGGGAAATGGCAAACCATAATCTGTGCACTAGAGATGTTTATGGCTAGTGGGTTAGCATTTCTAGGCCTTTTCAGTGGACAGAGCCAAGAAAGATATTTATCTTGATCATAAAGCCAAAAACCAAACCAAACAAAATAAAACACATGTATTCATACTGATACTATTAAGACAAATTCAGGACTACAGGGTTTGTATCTGATCTATCTTATGTATCTTCCCAATCCTAGAATACTGGTTCTCAACAACATCAGAAATAATAGAATTAGAATAATTACCATTTGCCTTGTCTGGATTTTTAAATGATGAAAATATTCACTATCATGATAGTTTTATTGTTTTCTCTCTTTTTTTAGGAATCTGATAAAATATACTTTACATTTCCTCTTGCAAATCATAGAAAAACCTATACTCATGCCTATTGTCAGAGCACCATGCTGGTAAGATAATTTATATTTAATGTAAATTATAAGGCTAACTGTACTATAAATCTAATTAGTGGGAAAATATTTGTCTGGAATGCAGTTTTGATTGAAAAGTATTCATCAAAATGTTTCTGTAGCTGATAATATACTAGGATCTAATATGTCACTTAGTTGCTAGATACTGCCATTGGTATATATAAAGCCTTTAGAAAAGATAGTTGGCAAGCATTGTGGGCTAGGTGCTAATGAATACTAATTTTAATGGGATTACCAGAATTTGGCATCTCTCACAGAGACTAGCATCTCTCAGCTTAAAATCTGGATGGGCAGTTTATCCCAAGAGAATCTGGCCTTAAGAGTGATGGCTTAACATTTATACTCACTACTCAATTTCAAATCAAAGTATCTATATTATGTTGAGAAAAATCCTTACCAAAGTGCAAATTATGCATTTGGCTTATTAGAAGATCCCTTTACTATAAGTAAGATCCATGGGTATTTATTAGCATAAGGTCATATGGTAAATTTAAAAAAATATTTTCAACTTTTATTATAGAAGCTTTCAAACATACAAAAGTAGAGAGAGAATACAATAAATTATACATATGCTCATGTAACTATCACATACAGCTTTAACAGTTATCAAGGCTCTGCCATTCTCACTTCATTTTGTTCCTTCCTCACTTTTTTATTTTGACTGAAGAATTTTTTTGAAGCAATTTCCAGGCATTTTATCTTTTCATTCATAAGTAATTCAATATGTTTTTCTATCAGATAAGAATTTTACACATTACCATACCACCATTATTTCGTCCGAAAGAAATTACTAATTTCTTAATCCTGTGATATCCAGTCTATGTTCAATTTTCCTCTGTTCAATTACATTTTAAGTTAGTTTATTTGAATCAGAATCCAAAGTGCTTACATTGCATTTGATTCATGGATCTTAAGTCTGTTTTATAACAGCTCTCTCTTTCCACCATGGCATTTATTTATTCAAGAAAGATTATGTGCTCTATAGAATTTCCCACATTCTGGATTTAGCTAATTATGTTCTTGTGGTATCTTTTAACATGTGATTCTTTCCCTTATGTTTTTTGTAAACTGGTAGATCTAAAATCTTGATTAGATTCAGATTAATTTTTTGTGGTAAGAATGTTTTATAACTAGAGCTGTGTGTCTTATTGGGGGTTATATACTATCTGGTTGTCCCACTTTTAGTGACATAAAGATTTATCAGTGGACTTAGGTTGTGTCAGTATGAGCCATCTATTATAATGTTCCTCATCAGTCTTTTACCTAATGATTTTAGCAGCCACTGAGGCCTGTAGACAGTTTTTTTTGTTGTTGTTGTTTGTTCATTTGTTTGTTTTAGAATGGTACATTTTATGATCAAGTAGCATTTTCTTTTCTGTATGTTTCTGGCATTAGTTGGCAATTCCTAGGTGACTTTTTCCAAGATTTTTAATACAATTTTTGTATTTAGTTAGGGATGTTTACTAGATGGCCTGAAATTGTTCTTTTGACATCTTCTAGGTTATATCAACACAATGTTTTAGGGTGGGCTTGAATAATACTTTATTCAATTCATCGATGAATGAATCAGAATTCCTTATGCATTGAAGTAAATAGTGTGGAATATTGGCAATTTTTATAATAAGGACTATCTTTGAGGATAGGCTCGCTTAGTAGCTGCAAAAACCTATTACAAAAGTGGGTTAGAGCTTGAAAGGCTGTTAGATTTTCTTTGTCTAAGCTATGCAGATCTGTTTTGTTGCCTTGCTTTATAATAATATGTTACTGTTCCAAGGTAACTGATGCAGAAGTCATGCAAGTTTTTTTTTAGCAGTGGAGAGCAGAGAAACACTATATTGCTTTTTGTTTGTTTCCTTTCGCTTTTTTTTCTGTATTCTTGAAAAATGTCTTAAAGTTTAATTTAAGTTTCATGAGGGCAGCAACTATATCTGCCTGATTTATCCTTTTCTTTTCTCTGAGGGCATAATTCCTTGGCCGTGGAATGGACTTTATAAATATTAGTTTAATGAAAGGATTATTATTTTTTTCATTGTGCTATGCTAAGGAAAAATTTATATTTATGTGGCTGAGAAGTGTTTCTCATCATCTTATGCCCTGGTAGGATTTTAGTAGTTGGATCATCAAATCTTGGGAGCATTGCTCTTACTACTTCCTTGGAGTGAAGATCATAGGTCATACTTCTATTAAATGAGTGAAGCTGAATATATAATATTGTTAAAATATCACAACCATCTCTGCAGCATTCCCATGCTGTGCTGATAAAGTAATAACTAGCTTCAGCCTTGAGCCCCTGGCTCAAGGGGAACTATATCTCCTGGCATGAGATTATCAGTTATAATAAATATAATTTAAAAATTAGAATAAATATTTTCATCAAATTTTAGAATTATTTTACTTTCTCAACAATTTTTTTTGAGATGCAAATTGAGAATTGTGCTGCAATCAAAAACATTCTCAGTTGCATGGAAGTTATCTACCTGGTAATAAAATGGGAACTCAAATGATAAACTAAAAGGCTATACTTAGATTATTATTTTTAATTATTTGGCTCTGGATATTTGTTGTCATTGTTTGTATATAAGTCCACCTTTAGTTGTTCATTTTGTTAAAATGTAGGTCACTTACTGTGTAACTACCTAATTAAAATGCAGACATTGCCAAACTCAAAGTGTTGATTAAGTAATTAGAAATGCTTAGGTAATATGATGTAGAGAGAGTCCCATCAGGTCACTCTTAATGCTTAGGTAATATGATGTAGAGAGAGTCCCATCAGGTCACTCTTAATGCTTAGGTAATATGATGTAGAGAGAGTCCCATCAGGTCACTCTTCTCATGCTGCTACTCTGGGTTACTTGCTTACCTATTTTATTGACATTAGACTTCTTCACTTACTCTTGATCTATCTGACTTTTTAGAATACCTTGGATATGTTCCTAAATAATAAGTTGCTATTTTTTGTTTCCATTGTGCCTACTGACCCTATCATATGACAGTAAAGTATTAACGATTCCTGTTTTACGTAATTATTTTCTACAATATTTAGTGTGCTTTGTGTTAATCAACAGGATACAAATAGTTGGATTTTTGGCTGCATAAATAGCACTTCTATGTGGTAAGTGTTTTAAACCTTCATTGTTCCTTTTTTGTCAACATAAACAATACTCACATAACACTTTCAGAATAGCTTCATACATTTTTAAGCTCATTTTGTTGATATAGTAAATTATAGTATTGATTTTAAAGTAATAAGTAAAGGAAATTGACATACTAGTAATTTTTGTAAACATTGAAATATTTGGTTGCTAGGAAAAAATTATTTTGTTTTCAAAAGGACTGTGGATAGAATATATTGGATTAAATTATTAGACTTTATTTCATTAAACTTTCTCTGATAGGTCTGTAGATGGTTTCTTTTTCCTCTGAAGCTTATTTATGATTTATAATACTTTGATATATTTGTTCTTTAATTATATTTTTACATTTATTTTATAGCCAGCAAGGGGTTGATTTATCATGGAAAGCTGAACTGCTGCCAACAATTAAGGTAAATTATGGTCTTAGAATTTTAATATTTAGGTAAAACATACTTGAGCCTATAGGCATTTTAGAATGTGCTCTTTTATTAATTCACATAGGTAATAAATAAGCTTGAGATTTGCTAATCTATGTTTTAGAAATAGAGATATTTAATGGAAAATGACATGATTTTTTTGTTTAGAATATTTAACAATACTCTAAACAAAATTAAATTTATATGTTATAGAATCATATCAAGAGCTAGGTAAATTTTTAAAATTCAATTTGAAGGTATATTTGGAATGATCTGTCTGAATATATGATGAGTAGTATGCTCAGAATTTGTTTTGGGGAAGAGCCTACAGTAGGGAAGGGAGCATGTCAAAGAGACATGGTAATTTTCCAGATAAACTTCAACATCACTTTGTGGTCAAGCACTTTGATAACTACTTTTTCTAGTACTCCTTGGGATTTATTTAATAATTGTTAGTGATTTCCTTAAGCAACTCTGGTAAGTCAACAATTCTTTTTACAACAGGCTAATTTGCATCTCAAA
The DNA here is from genome assembly GCF_000151845.1 of Pteropus vampyrus. Lineage (NCBI taxonomy): Eukaryota > Metazoa > Chordata > Mammalia > Chiroptera > Pteropodidae > Pteropus > Pteropus vampyrus. The sequence continues at coordinate 4,796,787 of NW_011888927.1, forward strand.
AACTATTGTTGAGAAAGTAAAATAATTCTGAAATTTGATGAAAATATTTATTCCAATTTTTAAATTGTATTTATAGTAACTGATAATCTCATGCCACGATGTATTGTTCTCAGTATTCAAATAAATCTGTACTTGAAAAATAAAATATATTTTCATAACGAATTCTAGACTCATAGACTTGAAAGTGAAGTCATCTGGTTGATCCCAGTCATCTCCCAGTGCAACTTAATTACTCTGTTGTGATACGAATATTCACATTTATCCATATACATAGTCAACTCTGTCACACCAACACAGAGGAACTTAAACATACTGAGAAGAATGGCGACAGAATGAATAATTGCAAGCTACTTACACTTGACTTTGGAATGGTTGCAATTTTTTTTCTGTCTTTCCGGTCAGTTTTACTTTGTGCATATTTTATGTGGCTTTGTACTTATGAAACAGATATTGTAGGGAAGTAATTTGACTAACATGAACATGTTTAAGGTCCCTCGTTGGTTTTATCCTAATCTTCTAGGCAGGAGCAAACAAAAGTATTAGTACATACTTACTGATCAATCGTTCATGAAGTATATTAATCATTTTCTTGAATATCCAATCTGGATGT
>NW_011888927.1:4797446-4804946 GCF_000151845.1 Pteropus vampyrus
TGGGCCAGAGATCTGCTCACCCTATGCTGCCATATAATTCAGTGTCCAGTGCTGACGTGTCCTACAAGTCTTTATTTGAACTTGCCCTTCCAGGTTATTTGATGATACATTTGTCGAGGTAGGCTGAGAAATATTTATTTATTTATTGGCGAGGTGACCCTTGGTTGACCTCACAGATTGCAAGGACCTTGTCCACTTACAATCCCTTTTTTTTTTTTTTAACACCTACAGCACCTGGTCTTCCTAGGTGGTCTCCCATCCAAGTACTAACCAGGCCCGACCCAACTTAGCTTCCGAGATCAGACGGAATCAGGCTTGTTCAGGGTAGCATGGCAGTAGTGAGAAATATTTATTTAACTGTTGTTAGCTGGAATTTTGACCTTTAAATATTTAGGCATATGGCATGCATACCACATTGGTACTCTTGTCCCAGCCCCTGCAGATGTTAGGAATGGATCTGCTTGGTCACAATCTAAGTAAATACTGCTGAGATTTTTAATGGGAGAAGTATGCTGTTCCAATATGTTTGAAGCCCTCAATGGAATCAAATGCCAGGATAAAAATGCTTTACGTTTTGATAATCAGGAAAGAAAATGAGAACGCCCCTGTTCTGGCCTTAAATGTTTGACACCGAAATTTTCTCACTGTCTGTTAAGTGGAAACATTATCTGCAAGTTCTTGTCTTTTAACTGCTTGTTACACTAAAGGGGTAGAACCTTAAACCTCACAGGTTTTCTGTAGTTGCATAGTCCCAAGACTAATGTGAATGCCATTGTCCTAACAAATTTTAAGAACTTAAATAGTACATTGTGTGGTGGTGGTTGACGGCAGAAGAGAGCTGCTAAGCCCTTATAACCAGGGACACTGGCTATTTCGGAAGCTCTGTAACTCTTTAGCATAATAAACTCTTATCTTTGGAAGAATTTTAAGATTTTTTTTCTTGCAATATTATGTGGCTTATGAGAAAGTAGCATTCATATAGAATGTAGAGACCTGTTTGCATGTGGACTTGTCAAAGCTAATAAAATTTGGGTATCTTTTTTCATTATCAATACCTTTAGTAACTCGTATATTTGTACCTTGATTAAATGGGGAAAGCAGAATGTGTGTGAAGATACTGTGTCAAAATAGAGAAATGCAAATAACTTTATAGAAAATTCAGTGGTTTAATATTAATATTATGGATATCTTATTGCAGAGAGTAACTACTAATTTTTAATGTATGTCTTTTTTATTTTCTATCAGATTTTTATATGACTGTAAACAACTATTGGATTCTAAATGCTAGACACATAAATTTAACAACGCTTTCTGTAGCTGGAGGATTCCGGGATTACCAAGTTCGTTCAGGACTGACTTTTCTGCCAAAATTAAGCCATCATACCAGTGCCTTATCTGTTGTGGTAATCTCTTTTAAGATTCTACTGAAATAATATGTTAGACACAGTGGGCCATGAAAGGAGAAATAGTATGTAGCTGCTTGAAATGATTGCTGAGATTGGTGTGGTACTGCTCTGTGTGTGTGCTTGTGTGTGTGTGAGACAGAGAGAGAGAGAGAGACAGAGAGAGTTGGAGAGAGGGACGGAGAGAAAATGTGAATGAAAATGAATGAACGAATGAACGAATGAATATGTTGGGAAGGCAGAGGCGTGGATGCTTATGTCTGTAGAAAGTAAAAATGGTCTTAACTTTGTGAAAATAATTCTTATTTATGAGAATTAATTGTTTCTTGTTCAAAATAAGGGCCTATCCTTTGATTAAAGTTGTAAATATAAGAAAGTGTGGACTGAAGTCCAAGGGCCTTTTGTTATCTGAGTGGAATGTTATATACAGTAGTAGTGGACCATCAAACATATCACACAACTCTTGATTGATAAGTTTAAGTGACGTTTTACCAATTTTAAAATAAAAAATTTAGCTTTGATAGTATAAACAGAACTCTAATGAATTAATTTGCTAATTATTCTCCTTGCTAGGACATCATGTATTTGGTCTTTAACTGGGATACATAGCTTCTGTAAAGTGAGTTCAAGTTTCCTTCTAGGACTTATATTATTTCTTGTATTTTTAACCTTGAAGTCTTCAGTTGAGATCTTAACTTTTTTACTCATTATACACATCATCTTCAAATAGAACTTAATTTCTAAAAAAAATTCATAGAGTTCATTTTGCTTTTAAGAGATAGTGCTTTGTTTCATAGTTGTTCTCTTCATAGATAATCCTTTGCTCAGCTCATCTATTGCCCCACCTTAGATTGCTGTTGATTCATTAAGCAGGTATTTACTGAATGTTTGCCATATATCAAAACAAAAATTATTAAGTTATTCTGCTATTACCCACCATTTTCTTATAACTGGAGGAGTTGTGGTTTAGCCATAATAGCTTTGGAAAAAAATACTAAATCTCTCAAACTTCATTATTGGTATGAATCTTCTTATTTGATGTGGAATATTTTAGGCACATATTTGCTGGAAGTCTTCAAAACACTAAATGTCAACTCTTTAGTAAACACAGATGTTTCAGTCATATAAAATTGGATATTATTTATTCCCTAAACTTGGTCTGAAGCATGATGCTGTATTGATACCACATCCTGCAGCTTATTTTTAAAAGAACTTTTTTTAACCATGTGGTTGTGTGTGTGTGTGTGTGTGTGTGTGTGTGTATTTTTCTCTTTTCTAATCCAGTTGATAATGTATCACTTTCAAGGCAGCTTGTATTTCTGTATTTCTAATGAAAATATTTTACTTAAAAGCTGGTTATTATATAACCTGAGTTTTTCGTTTTTTGTCCCCAAATAGTCTAGGGTCTTTCACATTTTAAAGTATGTTCACTTTTTAAAAAACAGTTATGAAAAAGTAATAATTTTTTAATTATCTCAAGAACATTTCAGTGACATTTACATCTATTGGGACTAGAAAAATTGCTTAAGTTAGCACAGTTATATTAGTAGGGTAGGCTAAACTGTTCTAATATACATTCATGCAGGTAATGGCATTTAAACACAATAGAAGTTTACATTTTACTCATATAACTGCTCGAGATATATATTTAAGTTGGTGGGTGGTTTTTCGAAGTAGTCCCATTAAGGGACCCAGGCTGACAGTAGGCACCCCCTTCTTGAATGCTTTACTTCTGAGGTTGCTCTAATCATCACTATTTCAACCCACAGGAAGGGGGAAGAGGAGCAGTCAGGCCTGGAAATGGCACACATCACTCCTGCTCACATACTATTGGAGAAAAATTAGTCACACCTTAAAGTAAGAGAAGCTAAGACATGTAGTCTAGCCAAGTGTGCAAGAAGGGGAAATGGTTTTTGGTGGACATTCAACAGTTTTCACCAAAGATCATGAGCAGCTACCTTTATTGTGTTGTCTTTACCTTTTTCAACTCTAGCACTGATGCATTCATTAGCCTGAATGAAAGTAAACCCATTTTATGTTCTTGGTAATGGTAAGTGCTATCAACTGTGAGTTCTTATTTGACTGAGCATCTAATAATCTTAGAACCACAGTGAATTCTGGTTGTCTCAATTTTTTAAGTAAGCTGCAAACAGGAATTCCTAAATAAGATATTTAATGCTTATAAGTTCAACAAGTAAACTAAAGATTCTTTCCACTTTAGAGCCTTGATTGAAGAGTGCTCTGTCATTGTTAGGAAGCCTTCTGCAAAGTTATATTTTTTAGGAGCCTTTGCCCTTATGTCTAACCAGTATTATATGTCCCAGTCATCTAGGGATTTTCTTCAAAATAAGTAAGCCTGGACCCCACTTGTAAGAGTCTGATTTGGTAGTTTTGGAATTGTGATCAGGCACATTTCTTTTGGATAATTTCCCAAGGCTTAGGTATTTCTCAGTCATACCCTGATTAAGAAGTAATGTCTTAGAACTTATCAAGTGGTAGTCTAGTCAGAACTAAAATTATTAAAATATATATTGTTATTTGTTCACAAACTGTGATTTATTAAAGAATCATAAACTCAGCCTTTTATTTGAATAATAGAGTTAGACATTAAACTTCAGTAAGGATTTTGTGGATGCTTTAATAATTTTTAAGTTTTAATGATTTTTAAAATGTGACTAAGCAGTAATGGCAGAATTATTTCGTGCAGAAATATCTTAATATTTTGGGATCACCTTTTATAGAATGCATCATTTAAAAATGTCTATACATCATAAAATAGTGAAATTAATGCTACATGGTTCTAAATATTAGCTTGTAAGAATTTCAAACCTTTTGGAGAATAACAAATATGCTATTCTTAACTTTGATTTATTTTTTCTTTCCTTTTAGAGTTCAGCGGTGCCTAAGACCTGGGTCTCAACAGACCACCTCTCCATCGTGTGGTAACTTAATATAACTTACTTTGGTGATTTGTGATGGTCCTTTTTTCTCATCAGTGCATTGATTGGCTTGTTAGCTTTCTGAGAGCTCTGGCCATAAATAAGGATTTAGGAGACAGATTAATTTAGGGGCTTAGAACTCTAACCTTGGTTCTTATCTCACTGTGACCAAGGTTCCCTTGACAACCCATAGAATCATCTCTTGAAGAATCAGTAGCATCAGTCTCAAGTGAAGCTAGTGTCAAATATCAAAATTTTAGAGTTTGTCATAGTTAGGCAGAATTGAAGGCACTTGTAGGATTTTTTGAGCTCTCGGCCAGTCACCAAACTCAGGAACTTGATTAATGCAGCGTTGATTATTCTAGAGCAACACATGAAAAACCAAATAGGAATTAGATTTAACCTTAATATAAATAAATAGATTAAATATGGGTCAAGAAATACATAGGCATCTTATCTCTATGTGTCTTAGCTTAAAGATTCTCTTTTTCACTTTTCTCTGGCTTTGCAATCAGTGATATCTGCAAGAACCATAATAATTCAGGCATATAAAGATGGGGCAGGCAGTATATCTATAGCTGGGGTAGACAAGGAGATTTAGGGAAGATAGAAGGACCCCGACAGTTCTACTGTCAAGCATCTAAGATTTAATTTGCTTTATTTTTTATGTTTCAACTTTAAGGTAAAGCTAAATAATGATTTGTTATATAATTTTAGAGTTTGCAGCATTAAAAGAAACTTAAATATTGGATTAAATAATAGAATTGTGTGTGTTTGTGTCAAAAGTATATTTTTTAAGAGTTTCATTTGTAACACATTCTTTAGGTGTAAACAATTGCAGTTGACTACAATTCGAGCATTCTTTGATCTTATTGATGCTGACACTAAACAAGTATGTATTTTTAAACTAAAAATTATTTCAGTAAAATATGAGGTTTTGTTATAGCAGTGATAGAATTAGTATGTTTCTTTTACTTTAATGTAAATAGAAGCCCGCATCTTCTATTGACTAATTTCAAAATGGAAATATCTTTATTTTTCTCCGATAATACTGAGGTAGTGTCTATTTTTTTCCTTAACCATTCAGGATGCAGCATAACTACTATTAGAATCATAGCCATTAGCTCTTCCCTGAAGAATGCAATAAAAGAGAGACCCAGATTTTTGTTTTATCACAGTTTAAGCTCCAAGATACCATACTTAAGTTAGTGTATTTATTAAAGTAAATTAACTTTATAGAGTTAACATCATGAATTGGTTATGGAATACAAACATTTTTCAGTTTTTCAACATTGTTTTAATTGTGAGTCTTAACTATGGCAAACATTTTTAGTCTGGTTGAGAAAGTACAACTATATACAATAATAAAATCAATTAAAATTGCAAGACCAGTTTGTATTTGAAATTTGATAGGTTTAGGAGAAACCTCATTTCAACCAATGAAGAACAGGAATATTTCAGATGTTTTTTAAAAACTGTATATAAAACTAATTTTAATAAATATTGTTTTCCATTAAATCCTAAGAAGAGAAAAATCAAATACTAGTGTAATAAATTATAATTCTGAATGGGTATTTTACAGATGTATTTTAAGGGGCAAATGAGAAATTTTTGATAACTAACACTGCTAACAATCAAAATATAATGAAACAGTTCTGTTTCACAAACTCACTGTATATCATGGACTGGACTAATATAGTCAATAAAATATTAAGATAAGATTCCTGCCCCTGAAGAAGTCTAGGAGGAGAAGCAGACATATATACAGGGAAACTATAACTCAAAGCATAATTAATCCCAAACATGTGGAACCAAAGAATAAGGATTAGAGAGAAATTTTTGATGGTTATTAGTATAAAAGTCATAGCTAAAAGCTTGTGAGTGGATGAATTTGCTAGAGATTGAATAAGGATGGGAGAGTTCTGACTTAACTGAAATTAGATAGAAAGACCTATGGCTTTTAATTGATATAGCTGCTTTTTTAAAAAATCAAAACTAATTTTGTATCAAACTGAGTTGATTGAGGTAATGAGTTTGTATCAGTGAAGTTAAATTCCACTTTCCTCTCTCTAGTTACATAATATATAGAGAACTGTTTTCTATTTTGTGTATCGTATTTTAAGGAGGGACATTAACAAACAAGTTTATCCAGAGAAGGTAGTCATAGTGGTAAAGAGTCTGAAACAGGCCTATGAAAAACAGTTGATGGTTATGAAGTTTAATCTACAGAAAAATATTTTATTTGGATGGAGATTATAACAACCTTTAATTTTTTGAAAGGCTGTCCCCAACCTATATATCAAAGCAACAGGGAGTCAGATACTTGCTCTAAAAAGGGCAGAACACTCTCCTGGTAAAAATTGTTGAAATTGAAAAGTACCAGGTTAGAAATGTTCAAGCAAATACCAGACGACTTTGTAAGAGGTTGAAAAGATTTAGTAGACCTGAGTCCTCACTGTCATTTCTTTATCATTCTCTTACTGTGTTGTCATTGAGAAAATCAGTTCCCTTTCAGGGGTTCAGTGCTTAAGCTAGAGAACTGAATAGTGGTAGTTTCTAAATGAATTTTATACCCCAGTACATTTTTTTAAAGAGAAGAACTGATACAAAGTTGCCAACATTTATTGAGCTAAGATATTTGAAAACAGACAGCAGAAAAGTGTTATTGTCTGCATTTTCATTTCATGAAAGAAAGGATATTTTGACATAGAGTAAGTAGAAAAGAGTAAAGGATTTTCCAAGGAAGGACAGTTGGCAACTCATATTTTATCTAGTGACCAGTGAATTCTTTGTTGTGAAATGGGCAGTGGTCTGAGTTTGGAAACTAAGTGTATTGGAATCACTAGACCGGAGGAGCTCTTAAGTTCTCTTCTGATTCTGTATATCTTTATATGTTTTATTATCAGCTGTTACTTTAGAGGCAGTATTGCATAATGATTAAAAGCATAGGCTCTGGGGCCAGACTGCCTAAATTAAACACTGGTCCAGACTCTTAATAGGAACATAACCTCAGGCAAGTTCCTTAATTTTTCTGTGCTTTTGTTTCTTCATATTTAAAATACAGATAAGATTATTATCTCTTAGAGTTCTTGTGATGATTTAATGAGTTAAAAACATTAAAGCACTTAGAACAATTCCTGGCCCAGAGTAAGTAACTG
>NW_011888927.1:4818056-4873440 GCF_000151845.1 Pteropus vampyrus
AATGAAAATCATAATTACATATATGTTAGCCATTTATAAAAAGCACAACTTTCCCGTGAAGTTGAAGGGAAAGGAACAATAAAAGTGAAAAGGTTTTGTGGATTTTATTCATATTTATATTGTCGCAACAAAAGTAATGTCAGTTGAGGATCATGTCACTTTTGGCATCTCTGCTGACTGCACTGTTAATAAATAGATAAAAGCCTTTAGAAGAGCACTTGTAAATTCAGTTTTTAAATACCAATCACATGGAACTGTCCTGTTATGGGTACACTGAAGAAGTTTCTAAAAACACACACACAAAGCGCAGCAGGCCAAGAATTTTGATAAGCTCAAATAGACTTAGTGCTAACAACAAACACAAAAATTAACTTTCAAAAGAAATCTTAAGTTATATGAAAAAAATTACCCAGTCACTATCTTGTCTAAATCATTCTTTAGCACTGCAGCTTTGCCTTACACACTGCAGCAGAATTTCATGAGTTTCTAACATCTAAATGCTGGTGTTTTGATTTCTTCTGTGTGTGGTGCCTCAGCCTTAAAGGCATCTTACCCTTGCAGTTTTACTAAAACTGAAAAATTTCCAAACTTCATATTAATCTTACCTGTCAGCATAATGATTTGATAAATATTATTATGTTGTCAAATTTCTACTGACAACTTTGTAACTATATTGGAACTTTATAAGGAAATGTATTTTGACATGGATACTTTAAAAGTATTCTGATACTAAAAAAAATCTTGAGAAAAAAGTTATTCTTATGAATAAATGACAAAAGCTAGAATGGACAGCTACACAGAGTATCCATGGTTCTTTCTAATTAATTTATCTTTCATACTATCTACCATCTGTTTGATTGGTCTCTTTGCCTATAGCTGTGGTTTTTGTGGCCCTTTTAAGGCCCTTTCATTTATATTAGAACATGGTCTGTTGCAGAGACTTTGCTGAGTAAATTGAGGTGAAGCTCAGTAGTTTGTTTAACAAGCACTCCCAAGTAAATCTGATCAGATTGTTAGGGGGCCACTCATTGACAGACAGTTCTTTAGTTTCACAACCTTTTTCTGGATTTGCCCACATAAGTGCATCTGAATAACATTGGAGAAAGTTAAGTACCTGCAGAAATTTCTTAATGCGTACATATTGTTACAACATATAACTACTCCCAACCCTATATGTACTTCCAGAAGAAAACTAAATTTAAAAACAGTATTTGGTGGCTTGGCTCTAAATAGACCAGTCTTCTATCTATTTATTCCTCAAAATATAGACTATAAGGATCCGGTCTTAATTTTGAGAATAGCATAGATGTTTATTTAGTGAGTTGCATTATTAGCCTTATTGTGTCTCCGTGTCATTTACTGATTAAGTTTCAGGGAATGATGTTCATATACATCATTAGCCAACAACTCTTTACTGCCTGGGCTAGATCAGACTCTTCCATCATATTAAGCATCCATTCATTCATCAGCTATTGAGTCTGTCATATACTACCAAAAAATATATAGAAATAATACTGTAACATTATATGAAACAAATAGATAAATTATAAAAAGAAAGAACAAATCTGGAAATAATCATGTAAAGTATATTTAGTGTTGAATGTCATTTGATTTTACAGGAATGGATACAGTTCAAAGAATATTTTTGGTAATCCATATTTATATTATTACTATGAATTTGACTTTCAGCAGGACTATTGCCTTGAAAATCTAAACATGGACATCTTATGAAGTATTGAACATGAAGTTTGAAATCTGTTTTTTATAATTTATTGAGTAAGAAATAGTGTTTGCAATTTATTTTTATTTTAATGTGTTTTAATCTCTATATACCTTAAGAAATTAAATCAGCTTTTTACTTTCATCTTCTTTTTAGTCTCTGACATTAAGACTTCAAGACTATCCATCTTTGTCTCATCTTGTTGTTTATGTACCATCTATTCATGGAAGTAAGGTAACAAATGGATTAAGGTTGTTATCAGAATGTTTTGGGGATACTCATGCTAAATATTTAAGTTATTTTTTGATGAATTCTTTAGCATAGGGATTATTTAAAACAATGTCCAGTTTGGTGATCCACCTAAGACTGTTAGAATCATCTACTCTAGCTTGAACTAAGCAGAATAAACCCAAGTCTCTTTCTTCCAAGTGGGAACTAGTTATACTTTAACAATCTTTCAAAATTTATTATGTGCAAGACTCTATGCCAGGAATTATAGGAGGCACACAGATAAAGACAAAAATGAACCCTGTTCTCAGAAAGCTATATACTGTTGGGTAGGGGAAGAAAAGTATATTTGGAAGCAGCAGGAAGAGTGAGAATTAAAGAGGTACCCAAAAATATATAATACAAATCAGAATATAGCAAATACATGAAAAGTGTAAAAGGGGGAGATATCTGATTGATGGAATCAAGAAAGGCTGTTTTTTTAAATTGCCTTAAACTAGTTAAGGTTTTTTATAGGTAGAATGAACATTCTAGACCTGTGCTATCCTATATGGGAGTCAGTAGCACATGTGGCTGTTTAAATTTAAATTAGTTAAATATTCAGTTCCTGGATTGTACTAGCAACATTCAAGAAGCTAAATAATGGCATTGTTGCAGAAAGTTATAATGAACAGTGCTGTTTAAACAAAGAAATAGTGGGAGCCAAGCATGGAAGTATGAAATGTTGTGGACTATGTTTGGAAAACAATAAATAAGTTAATACTGATTTTTAAAGGATGGCCACCATGAGTAGAATACTAATGGAAGAAAAGTCTGAAAAAGTAGCTCATGGCCATATTGTGGAGGTCCTTGACTGGAAGATTCTGGACTTTACAGAATTCAGGAGTCAGTAGGAGCTGAAAGATTTTTCACCATAGTAGCAATGGAGTCAGAGCTATTTAGGAAGATGAATTTATGGTATAAGATGGATTAGTAACAGAGAGTAGGCATCTCATAAGGGATTGTGAGAACTTGCACTAGGGAAGTAGAAATAAAAATAAAAGGATGGTGATTTTTGAAAGAAGTTGGGGAAGGAAGAAGATGGAGGTAAAAGACCCTCTCTTCCCCTTTCCACATGTCACTCAGCAAACTTATCCTTCAAAATCTAGCCTCAGTGTTCCCTGTTTTCTTTTTCTGAACTGCTTCAGTAACTTCTTACTTGTTCCCATGCTTTTTTATAACTTTTTTGAGTAATTTATTACATTGAATTATTATTTATTTGCTGTGTCTCTATTGCCATTACCATACTGTGAATTCTTTGATAGTAAGGACCAAATAGATTTTATTCTGCCTTGCATCTTCAACGTTTAGATACTACCTCATAAATGTTCAAATAATGTTTCTTGAATGAGAAAGTTGATGAGAATTTTGGCCAAAATCATTAGGAAAATTTAGAAGAAAAAGGAAGAGGGAGATTTAGTTGAGAGTCATCTCAAAGATTGAGTCTCACAAGTAGCTTATAATGGATTCATTGTTTTGTTTTGCTTAGCTCAAGTGAGAGGTAATTCAACATCTTCAATACTAAAAGCTCTCTTTAAGGGTTTTTCTGTCGGGTAAGTTGGTTTTAAATGAATTGAAAGTCTTTCTCAAACTTGGAAAGGCCATCTCTGGTTATCCTCAGAAATTAATGAACTTTTCAAACAGGAGGTCTTAGCTGCTTAACAAATACATAATAAATGTGTCTTAATGCTCTTTGGAAAGAACTCTTCACACTACCGTTGAACACAGTCTCACTAGGATGTTGAGGCCTTTCATGATTTTGGCATGTTTCTTAGAGTCTATCATCATAAAGATACATATATTTAAATAAGCAGTTTAAAATTATTTGAGTTCACTGATAATACAGTTTTCAAACTACAAATGTGGAATTACATGAGTTTTTTGGTGACAGAAAACAAAATAACTAAATCCATTAGAAATTTATGTACCTTGGATGTTTCAGAGAGACCTTTGAATTCTTTTTTTCTTGGGTAAGGTTTTATTCCATAAAAAGCATAGCCAAATTTTTAAAGCTATGATTAAAATTTTATTATTTTAGATACCTCTACAAAGAGATTTAAAACTCCTCCCCCACCTCAGGCAATGTCTAACTCGAAAATACTTTGTAAAATATAATAAATCTGTTCAATAAATAACTTCTCTAATCTTTTAATAGCTGCTTTCTATAATGAGAATATATGTTCTTTGCCTTGTAAGTAAAGAGGGAAAATTAAAAGCAAAGCCCCTTAACATGTTTTTCCTTTTATTCTCTTACGTGTGCACTGTACAGCCTAATAGCATTTTTCCCTCATCTGCTTTTCACTTTCAAAAACAATCAAAAATTCACCCAAGAGGCAAACACAAAAACACTGCTACAGACACAGTCCAAGGTATAGTTATTACAAAAGCTTAGGCTAGACCTTTCTGGCATTCTGCTTTCTGTGGACAGCAAACTATTTGCTAGCTATAGTTAGGTATCAGATTAATTTCTTTTTTAGCTTCTGTAGATCGAAAAAATAAAGAAACCATTCTTATTGCAGCTTAGAGCAGAGAGTTTTTTTATACCTTTGTTAAAATGGTATTAGAAAAAAATGTCATTACAAAAAATTTTAATGATACAAATGTCACATTTTACATTTCTTTTTTTGGGATAGCATTTCTTTTTCTTTATTCATAGGACGTCTTTTTTCTGTTTACTATAATTGTTTAGCATGAAGTAATTTTATACAAATAACATTAGCCATCTGTAGATGGATAGCAGTATGTCTCTGAAAGTGTTTTGTAGTCTAATTAGACTGTAGATAATAAATATGGAGTTTAAAAAAAAAGGGACAAATTTTTGTTTTGACTATGAAAGTTATTCAAATAACTCCCTAGTTCATCTTGAGTTAACTTTGGCTCTTAATGCTTGCTTTGCTCCATCCTTTAATGTCTCTCTTCTGGAAACACCTAAAACTAATTACATGAAAACTTTGTATAGATCTGTTATAGAAAGGATCCTCTGATAATTTATCTATTAAATTACACTCGTTTATCAAATTTGTTTAGTTTAGCATCTCTACTTGCCATTTTAGTATAGCCAGAGTTAGTGTGACACAGTACCTTCTCCAAAGCTGGAGGCTTTCATTTTCCACTCAAAATTCAAGTCAAGATATTTTACTATAAATTTAATTTTTTTTTCCTAATAAACAATGTTTTATATTTCAGTTTGTTGTAGATTGTGAATTCTTTAAAAAAGAGACAAGATCCATACAGCTTCCTGTAACTCATCTTTTTTCTTTTGGTAAGTATTTTGATTTTGGAAATCTTAAGAATTGCCTTCATCTTTAACAGGGCTAATTTATTTCGCAAGTTAGTTGCAATAAAGCAGAGCTATGTAATAGAAGTATTGTTTTGTATTTCAAGTGTAGTTCTTAGAGTAACCATATGATGTGATTCACTAGTTTGATTCTTATTCAGCACTGGACCAGCAGTCATCTTCTAAGAAGTGAACTTTTGAAAGAAATTTCTCCATGATCACATACATTGGCAGGCAGTTATGTGTGTGTGTGCACATGCATGCACATGTTCATGTTCTCATGTGAATTTATACTAAATTGGCCCTTTTTATAAAAGGCTTATTATAAGGTATAAATTTCTATCCTATGAAGTTTTCAAAATTTCTCTAACTGTATCTTTCCCAATTTTTTACTGTGGTAAAATATATATAACTATACAGTCTTTTAAATTTTATTATGAAATAATTTTAGACTTATAGAGAAGTTACAGAAAGAGTACAGAGTTCCTGTATATCCGTCACTCACCTTTCTACAATGTTGCCCTCTTAAACAATGCAGTTGTCAAAAATTAAGAAATTAGCATTGGTACAATACTTTTAACTACAGAGCTGATTTTGTTTTCATTAGTTTTTCTACCAGTGTTCTTTTCCAGCTTCCCACACTGCATTTAGTTGCCATATCTCTTTAATCTCCTCTAATCTTTGATCTTTGATAGTTCCTCAGCCTTTCCTTTTCTTTATAATTTTGACACCTTTGAAGAGTGCTGGTCAGTTATTTTGTAGAATATCCCTCAGTTTGGATATGTATACTGCTTTCTTATGATTAGTTGAGGTTATGCATTTTAGACAAGAATATCACAGAGAAGTAATGGGTACTTCTCAGTATGTCAGAGGACATAAGATACCACTGTGTCTAATTACTGGTATTGTTAATTTTGATCACGTTAAGTGGTGTCTGCCAGGTTTTTCCACTGTAAAGTTACTTATTTTAATTAAGAAATATCTTGGGAAAGACACCTTTAAAGTAAGTATCCTATTTTTCTTCAAAAGAACCCACTAATCTTAGCATCTATCAGTTCATCTAGTCTGAAGCAATTATTACTGCTATCCTATATGTATTGGAATTCTTCCTGAGGGAAAGTTGTCTCTTCTCCCTGATTTATTTATCCAGTTTTTATATATGTCAGTAATGGATTCATATATATTTATTTTATTTATTGGGTTATAATCCAGTACTGTTGTTAAATTTTTTTGCTTGAGTTGTTCGGCTTTCAATGTTAGAATCTCTTTTTTGGTTAGCTCTTGTGCCCTTATATGCCATTCATGAAAAAAATCTGTATTCATAGAGGAACCTTCCTTTAAGATTTTTATTCCTCTTCTGCCCCCACCCCCTTTTTTTGGTAGAAACATACTCAGAACAATACAGAAATGACAACTCTGAATCATCTAGCTCATTAAAATAAGAGATCTACCAAGAAAACATAGCATATGATTTTGATATGGGAAATATATACTTGATTTTTTAAAACGCACACATGTAACTGAAAGACATTATAAATGTTTTGTCCAGGGTTTATTGAAGGAGGATTGAATATTTAGACGTTCACCCCCACATATCAGAAGCTAGAACCTGTAAACTGTTTTGTCTTTTTACTTTAAAAATCTGTTAACACTGTTTTAACATTTTTTAAGTAATAGATGCTTTTTTTTTATGCTTTGTTCTAAGCAATATAATGCTTTTAATTTAACAGGATTATCTTCAAGGAAAGTGATATTAAATACAAGTGGCCTGTTCTATAACATAGAGCTTCTGAACTTTGGACAGGTAATTATCCTACTATAACAGGGATTTGATTTTACTTTACTGTTTAGTTAAACAAACAAATAAACTTTTTTTGTTTTATTTTTGTGGTCAACCTCTGTTAGATATACCAAGCTTTTAAAATCAACGTAGTAAGCAAGTGTTCAGGAGTCAAAGGTAAGTGTATTTTCTGAAAAAATATAATGGTATTGTCATTTGAAGAATCAGTGGGTTTTCACTTGAATTTTCTTTAATATTTATGCTTCTACATATTTTATGTGAAGTAAAGTTAAATGTATGATAATAGAAAAGCTGTTTATATTTCCAAAGACTTAACATAAACCCTTTCTTAATAGTAGGCATCTTCATCTGTTATAGTTTAAATATCCACATTTGAAAAATACCATCTATCTTGCTGTCTCATTATTATAATAATTCAGATGTAGCTGTTTGTTTTTACAGTTTCTTAGTACTTCTCATATGTTCTAATATCTTCTGTAAGTCTTATTATACATTATTACTTAATAATTCTCCACAATTTCTTATTATGTGGTATAACTCTTACTGATTTTTTATGAAATGGGTAATTGTATAATTAGGTATTATGGTAGCTTATATAACATTTAGTATGACATAAGGTTAGTAATATGTATTTCATTTATTTTTTCACAGAAGAAATAACTAGTATCTATAAACTTCATATTCCCTGGTCTTATGAAGATTCACTAACCATTGCACAGTAAGTATATGAAAGAATTTACCTTAAACTTTTGTGTTTTTGAATAATACATATTCTACTTTGTTTATTTAAATCAGTGAAATTATTAAAGTGCCTCTTAGTAAAATGTAGGTATCCTTTATGTAGCATTGTGCCCATAAATAATGTAATATATAGAATTCTTATTTAAATTATATATAATTTAAACCTTTATTGCTTGAAACATGAACCCTTTCCCACCCTCTGCCCCAGCTCCTATGACCTAGACAGACAACTCTGCTATGCCTAGAAGTGTCCATCCATAATAATGCGCCTGACATCTAGTTTCCTCTATATCATTGCATTATGTCGTGATGAGGATTGGCTTAGCTATGATTATTTAACAGCATTCTGTATTTGAGAATTGATATATAAGTTATCTTTTCAGGGTTCCATCTTCTACAGAAATTTCTTTGAAACTCCATATTGCTCAACCAGAAAATGACAGCAGTGTAGCATTATTAAAAATGTACACATCATCAGACTGTCAGTATGAGGTAAGCTGTATGTTTGTTTAATTTTTAAGAGTTGTAGAATAAGGTGGAAATACATTTTTATATTAGCCTAAGTTTGATGATGATGTAGAAAGCACTAAATATTAGAAATAGACATTTATATTACTCTATTCTCCATTTTGCCTGCTAGCACCACTCAGTATTTCCTTAGCTCTGAAAGTATACATCTTAATAAATAATAGAAAATAAAATAAAAACCGAGACCATAGATTAATCTTTTAAATTTGGAAGCCTAAAGTCTGGAATCCTTTATAAATTGAAGAACATGAAATCAGCTGATGTGGCTTAAATTTAGTAATCCATATGATGTATATTGGTTTCCAGTTCTAGATAAGCTTAAGGATCTTTTCACTAATCATATTAAGCTCTGTTAGTCATTAATATGTATAATTTAGTGCCTCTTGCATTTATATTACAATCACATTGATCTCTTTGTGCTAAGAGAAGGGAAATAGACTCGAGAGTAACATTGTATTTACTGTGGATTCATAAACGAAGAGTCCCTCTCTGTGTTACAGCATACCATGTTCTAGGGATTCTGGATTTAAGTGGTTGAAGTACACATTTGTGGTGACATCACAGATCGCCGGTTTATATGAAATATCTTATTTCTACTCAGCTGGTTTAAACCAAACTTAAATATTTGACTCTTTATTAGACCTAACTTTCTTAAGGTAAACTAGGATTGGTAGGTCAATGAACAGAATCTGTTCCTACAACCAAGTTTCATTGGTCCAATGTTGTGGGTTATTTTAGATTTCATGGAATTTATTAATGGTTTGCTATATTGCTTTCTAACATTAAAGGATTTACAGAGCTGTAATAATGGTTTTTAACTTGTACCCTCATATTTCTAATATTACAGAGATAGTAAGAATTGTATTAATGTTTTGGCTCCAAATACTGCATGCTTTCAAAATGTTTACATTTTTACAGATACCTTGTAATTTTCAAAAAGTCTATTTTTTGACCAAAAAAAGACATTTTATAACCTTCCTTTGAAAGATTTATTTCCTTTCCCTAGACTTCCTAATATCAGAGAAGGTGTATTTATGTTAGACATAATTAACGATGAATTTCTCTTTGTAATATTGTTTTGGCTTAAATTTTACTAAATGTGCTGTTTATTTTGGTCTTATATCATGTGAAACCTATTTTTATAAAATTTACTCAGAAACTTAACTCTAAAGCGCTGTACAGTTATAGATTTGAGAGTTTAAAGTACTAATTATATAATAGGTTGGTTAATTTGTGCTTAATTTTTAGCAAACATGAATAGCTCTAGGCTCAATCATTCAATAAATTCTTTAGCTTGCATGATTTGATAAAATATTATGTTTAATTAAATATTTAGTAAAGTGTTACCATATATATCATAACATTCATCCAATTGTCAAAGAATTAGAATATGAGAAAATATACTGAACAATAAAATTACACTCGATAGAAATTAAATGTTAGTGGTTCAGAGGATTCTTTTGAGATCTTGAATGCCTGTAGGTTTACTATTATAAAAAAATTAAGGATTATGCTTAGAGATGTACAGAAGTGCCTAATTAAATAAAAAGTCAACTAGAATTGTTTAGGGAAAATAATCTTTTTTAAATGATTGTTTTAAACTAGGTGACAGTTAAGACTTCCTTTTCACAAATACTTGGACAGGTAAGAGAGACTCCTTTTCGATTATTGCCTTATGAATAGATCCTGTAAAGTAGGGGTTGAAAACTTTTTTTCTAAAGAGCCGGATAATAAATATTTTAGCAGACCACATATAGTCTCTTTCTGCCAGCACTATTATACCTGCTGCTTTCTTCTTTCTCCCACTTTAATAAGATCTAAAAACCATTGTTGGCACACAGGCCATAGTTGGCCAACCTGGCTTTAAGGGGATGCTTTCACGTTTGATTCTTCCTAGAAATGAGAGCTGATTCCGAAACAAATTAATATTTTTGACTAAATGAATGTCATATTATGATTTCATGTTGCTCATACTACACTATAATTATAGTCCAATAAAATCTGTAGGCTCTGTCATATAAATTAACATTTTCAGAAAAACTTTATTTTGTGCATACTCAAGTTTATAAAAGGTAAAATTAATCGTATTAAAAGCAAACATGTTGAAATAGTTTAAATTCATTTGAGGAATATCTATAATTCATAGGTAAATAGTGTTACAAAAATTTATCAAGTAGAAACATTATATTATTAAACATAATTATAATTTTCAGAATTGTACAACCAGGACATAGATAATATTGATTAGTCAGAGAAATTATATAGTTTTAAAATTCACTAAATATTGTGCCTGTATTTTTTTTACTTTATTTTTTTAAATTTGCAATTCTAGTGTAGCATATTTCTAATTTGTCATTTAAATCTATAATTACAATAAAATTCACAAAATTAAATTAGAAACTCTTTTATATGCATTATCTCATTTGATCCTCGCAATGACTTGATGAAAACTAGATTGTGATTATTAAATTTATGAACATTAGTAAATTCTAATTTAATGTGTAAAAATTTTGCGCTACATTAGAAAGAAGATTAAATCTTAGTACAAGTTGAAAAATAACATCATGGAGAGTAAAGTGATAAGGCATCAATTATCAAGAAAAATTACCTCTTGGAATATAGGGGAGGAATTCTTGCTATTGTATTTTTATATATACAGAAGGATGGTATTATACATAGTGGTATGAGCTGAAGATATAACGTACTCTCATATCATACCTATGCCTCATAATTCAGATTAATGACAGAAATCTGGTACACTTGATACTCTATAGTCAAGTATAATTTTATTTTTAATTTTATTTTTTTAATTCTATATATTTTGTTTAATAAGTTTATTAGAGTAACATTTGTTAATACAGTTATATAATTTTCAGGTGTACATTATAATTTGACATCTAAAGTACAATTACCACCCAAAGTACAGTTTCCTTCAGCTACCATATATTTGATCCCTTTTACTCACTTCACCCTACCCTTACCTCTCTGTATTTGCCCCACTTACCCCAACTACCTCCCCCTTCCTCCCCCACCCCCTACCCTCTGGTAACCACTAGTCCATTGTCCATGTCCATGAGTCTCTGTTCGTTTGTCCTGTTCATTTCTTGCTTTTAGGTTTTTATCCCACATATAAGTGATATGTGATTTTCAACTTTTTCTGTCTGGCTTATTTCGCTTAGCATGATTATCTCGAGATCCATCCACGTTGTCACAAATGGCAGTATTTCATCTCTTCTTATGGCTGAGTAATATCCCACTGTATATATGTACCACAGCAGGACACTTAGGTTGCTTCCATGTCCTGGCCACTGTGAATAATGCTGCTATGGACATTGGTGTGCAAATATCTTTTCGGATATGGGTTTTCAAGTCTTTGGGGTAAATACCCAGTAGAGGGATTGCTGGATCATATGGTATATCAATTCTTAGTTTTTTAAGGAACCTCCATATTGGCTGTACCAATTTGCAGTCCCACCAGCAGCGTATGAGGGTTCCTTTTTTCTCCACATCCTCTCCAACATTTGTTATTACTTGTCCTCCTGATTTAGCTGTTCTAACAGGTGTGAAATGGTATCTCATTGCAGTTTTGATTTGCATTTCCCTAATAGCTAGCGATGTTGAGCATCTTTTTATATATTTGTTGGCCATTTGTATGTCCTCTAGGGAGAAGTATCTGTTCAGATCCTTTGCCAATTTTTTGATTGGATCATTTTGTTATTGTTGTTATTGTTATTGAGTCATATGAGTTCTTTGTATATTTTGGATATTAGGCCCTTATTGGAGGTATTGCTTGCAAATATATTTTCCTATTCAGATGGTTGTCTCTAACTTGTTGACGGTTTCTTTTGCTGAGCAGAAGCTTTTTAGTTTGATGTAGTCACATTGATTTATTTTAGCTTTTACTTCCCTTGCCTTTGAGGTCAAATTCATAAAATCCTCTTTAAGTCCAAGGTCCTTGAATTTAATTCCTATGTTTTCTTCTATGTATTTTATTGTTTCACATCTTAAATTCAGGTCCTTAATCCATTTTGAGTTAATTTTGATGTGTGGTGATAGACAACAGTCTAGTTTCATTCTTTTGCAGATGGCCTTGCAGTTTTCCCTGCACCATTTATTGAGACTTTCCTTTCTCCACTGTATGTTTTTAGCATTTTTGTCGAAAATTATTTGCCCATATAAATACAGGTTTACTTCTGGACTCTCAATTCTGTTCCACTGGACCATGTGTCTGTTTTTCTGCCAATACCATGCTGTTTTGTTTACTGTTGCTTTGTAGTATAATTTGAAGTCAGGCAGAGTGATGCCTCCGGCCTCGTTCTTTTTTCTTAGGATGGCTTTGGCAATTCGGGGTCTTTTGTGCTTCTATACAAATCTATTTTGTTCTGTTTCTTTAAAAACTGCTGATGAGATTTTGATGGGGATTGCATTAAATCTGTATTAATGCTTTCGGTAATATGGTCATTTTAACTATGTTGATTCTTCCAGTCCAAGAACACAGAATATCTTTCCATTTCTTTGTATCTTCTTTGATTTCTTTTAATAGGGTCTGGTAGCTTTCATTATATAGGTCCTAAACATGTTTCGTTAAATTTATTCCTAGGTATTTTTTTCTTTTTGGTGCAATTGCGAAAGAAATTATTTTATCTACTTTTTCTGACACTTCATTATTAGAATATAGGAATGCTATGTGTTTTTAAACATTAATTTTGTATCCAGAAACTTTACTGTATTTGCTTATTGTTTCTAGTAGTGTTCTTGTGGAGCTTTTAGGGTTTTCTATATAGAAAATAATGTCATCTGAAAATAGTGACAGTTTGACTTCTTTGTTTCCTATTTGGATGCCTTTTATATCTTTCTCTTGTCTGATTGCATTCACTAGGACCTCCAGTGTTATATTGAATAAGAGTGGCGATAGTGGACAGCCTTAGATATTAGAGAGGTTTTTAGATTTTCACCATTAAGTATAATGTTGGCTGAGAGTTTGTCATAGATGGCCTTTATTATGTTAAGGTACTTTCCTTCTATACCAATTTTGTGAAGTGTTTTGATCATAAATGGATGCTGTATCTTGTTGAAGGCTTTTTTCCCATCTATTGATATGATCATATGATTCTTATTTTTTAATTTGTTTATGTGGTGTATCACATTAATCGATTTGTGTTTGTTGAACCATCCTTGTGCCCCTTAGATGAAGCCCACTTGATCGTGGTGTATAATCTTTTTAATATGTTGCTGTATTTGGTTGGCTAGTATCTTATTTAGGATTTTTGCATCTGTGTTCATGAGAGATACCAGTCTGTAGTTTTCTTTTTTTACGTTATCCTTACCAGGTTTTGGTATCAGAGTAATATTGGCCTCATAAAATGAGTTGGGAAGTATTGCCTCCTCTTCGATTTTTTAGAAGAGTTTGAGGAGATTAGGTATGAAATCTTCTTTGAATGTTTGGTAGAATTCACTGGTGAAGCCATCTGGTCCTGGACTTTTACTTTTTGGTAAGTTTTTGATGATTGTTTCAATTTCCATACTGCTTATCGGTCTATTTAGATTTTCCAGATCTTCTTGATTCAGTCTAGGAAGATTGTATTTTTTAAGTACTGGTCCATTTCTTCTAGATTATGAAATTTATTATATACTTTTTCATAATATTCTTGCATGATCTTTTGCATTCGTGTGATGTCAGTTGTAATTTCTCCTCTTTCATCCCTGATTTTGTTTATTTGTGTCATTTCTCTTTTTTTCTTTAGTGAATCTAGCCAGGGGTTTGTCAATTTTATTAACTTTCTCAAAGAACCAGCTCTTTGTTGTGTTTATTTTTTCTATTTTTTTGTTGTTATTTTCAATTTTATTTATTTCTGCTCTAATTTTGATGATTTCTTTCCTTCTGCTGACTTTAGGCCTCATTTGTTCTTCCTTTTCTAGTTTTTTAAGGTG
Organism: Pteropus vampyrus; assembly: GCF_000151845.1. Classification (NCBI taxonomy): domain Eukaryota; kingdom Metazoa; phylum Chordata; class Mammalia; order Chiroptera; family Pteropodidae; genus Pteropus; species Pteropus vampyrus. The sequence goes on from NW_011888927.1 coordinate 4,832,322, forward strand.
AAGTGTTAGGTTGTTTATTTGGGCTTCTTCTTGTTTTTGGAGATAGGCCCGTAATGATATGAACTTTTCTTATATGACTGCTTTTGCTGTCTCCCAAAAGTTTTGATATGTTGTACTATCATTACCATTTGTTTCTATGTATTTCTTGATCTCTCTTTTTATTTCTTCCCTGACCCAGTTATTCTTCAGTAGCATGTTGTTTAATCTCCATGTATTTGTGATTCTTCCTGATTTCTTTTTGCAACTGATCTCTAGTTTCAAAACCTTATGATCATATTATGATAATATTCAAAGAATATGGTTGGTATGATTTCAACCCTCTTATATTAGTTGAGGCTATCTCTGTGTTCCAGTATGTGGTCAATTCTTGAGAATGTTCCATGTGCACTAGAAGAGAATGTATAAGCAGCTGTTTGGGTATGGAAGGCTCTGCATATGTCAATTATGTCCAGTTGGTCTAATGTGTCATTTAAGGGTATTATTTCCATATTGATTTTCTGTTTGGATGATCTGTCTATATCTGACAGTGGGATATTTAGGTCTCCTCCTACAGTAATGTTTTGGTCTGTTTCTCCCTTAAGTTCAATTAGTACTTGTTTTACATATTTTGAGGTTCCCTGATTGGGAGCATAGATAAGTGTTATGTCTTCTTGGTGCATGATTCCCTTTGTCATTATGAAATGTCCCTCAGTATCTTTCTTTACCTTTTTTATTTTGAAGTCTTTTTCGTCCGATATTAGTACCGCTACTCCTGCTTTTCTCTGAATGCCATTTGCTTGAAATATCATTTTCCACACTTTCACTTTGAGTCTGTATTTGTCTTTGAAGCTGAGATGTGTCTCCTGGAGGCAGCACATGGTTGGGTTTTGTTTCTTGATCCATTCTGCAACTCTGTGCCTTTTTATTGGTGAGTTCAGTCCATGTACATTTAGAGTGATTATTGAAATATGAGGTCTTCTTATAGCCACTTTATCTTTTGCTTTCTGGTATATCGGTATTTCTATTGCTTCCTTGTCCTTGCATTCTGTTTTCTTTATTTTGCTTGGCTTTTGGGGGATTTCCCTCTGGTTCTTCTTGTTTTATGTTATATACTTCAGTTCTGAATCTCTGGTGTGTGGTTACCATTACGAACATGAAAAGGATAGTTATATATATATATATTTGTCCTTTTTCTTCTGCATGTGCCTTATATCCATTCCCCTTTGCAAATTTGGATCTTTGAATCCTCCCCTTTTCAGTCATTGTTATCTCAGTTTGTCCTAGGTCTGCTGAACGTTCATTACTATCTTGCTATAGCAAATCTCTCTTTATTTTAATCTTATAATGCCCTGTTCTTAGTAAGGGTTGCACTCCTCTGCTTTTATCAGCCTACTAGTCACTTTACTCCTAATTATGCTTTTTTTTTTTTTTTTGGTCATTTTGTTTTAGGTGAGCTGACCTCTTTCAGAATTTCCTGTAGTGCAGGCCTTGTAGTGGAGAATTCTCTAAATTTTTGTATGTCTGGAAAGGTCTTTATTTTCCCTTCATATCTAAAGGAGAGCTTACCTGGATACATTATTACTGGATACATTATTCTTGGCTGGTAGTTCCTTTCATTTAATAGTTTGAATATTTGATTCTACTCCTTTCTGGCTTATAAGGTTTGTGCTGAGAAGTCCGACAATAATCTAATGGCTTTTCCTTTATAGGTTACCGTCTTCTTTTCCCTGGCTGCCCTGAGAATTCTGTCTTTGTCTTTGATTTTTGATAATTTTAATGCGATGTGTCTTGGTGAAGGCCTTTTTGGATTGAGATAATTGGGTGTTCTGTTGACTTCTTGAATTCCAAGCTCCAGCTCATTCCTTAGATTTGGGAAATTCTCATTAACTATTTGTCTGAAAATGCTTTCTAGTCCCTACTCCTGTTCCTCACTTTTGATAATGCCCATGTTTCTTCTCCTGATGGTATCAGCTAGCTCTTATATTTCTCTTTCATTATTTTTCATTCTTCAGTTTCTCTCTCTGTTCTTTTTCTAATTTATTTCTAGATTTCTATCTTTGATATCACTGATCCTTTCCTCCATTTGGTCACGTCTGTTTCCCAAGCCTGCTATTTCAGTTTTCAACTCTTGTAATGTGTGTGTGTGTGTGTTTTTTTTTATCTCCAGAAGATCTATTCTGTTCTATTTGAGGGTTTCATTTTCTTTGCTCTGCTCATCTAGTTATTTTTAAATCCTGAAATTGTTGCTATGACTCACTGAGTTTTTTCAGAAGTACCATCCTAAATTCTCTATCATTTAAGTCACATATTTCTATGTCTGTAAATTTATTTTCTGGAGATTTTTCTCTTTCTTTCTGAGATGCTTTGTCATCTTGGTTGTTCATGGTGTTTAATGGGCTGTTTCTCCACCTGGGCATTAATGGAAGTGTATTCTGCTGTTTTTCCAGAAAGAAGATTTATTATATAAAGATCTCTTTTTAACCTGCTGCAAAGAAGGCACTTTTCTGTTGGTTTCCAGTAGGTGGCATGTAAGCCTCTTGGATTTGCTTTATACAAATGCTAAATGATGCCTTTTTTATTTTCTTGTAGATATTTAATCACGCTTGCTGCCCTCAGTTTCAGTCCCTGTCAGTGTCAACGACAGTCTCAGCAGCGTTTGCTCAGAATCCCCTGGGGCTCCGCAGTGATCGGTCTCAGAGCATCTGCGGGGAGGGGCCCTCTGGTTTGGGGGTTGAGGGCTGCGGCTCAGCCTCGGTTTTGCAGCCGTGGCTGGTAAAAATCAATTGTTGTTTTTTGCAGTTCCATCCCGCTTCTCTGCTTTCTGCCCTGATGACTGGGCCCTGCTGCTGGCTGCATAGAACTCACAGGTCTCCCAGGCAGGGCTGTTTAGTGAACTTGCTGCACCTTCTCCCCTTCCCCTCCTCCTGCAGGGAGCTCCGGAGATTGCAAGAGGCAGCTTCTTTATTTCTCCCAGTCTACCGCACACCCTGGATTCTGTCTTGTGGTAGCTCTCATACGCAGATCCCATGCTGAGACGTGCTGGTGTGCAGTTTGGGTGTTTTTTGTTCAGTTTTAGATGTTCAGCTTATTGTTGTTTCAAGGGGAGAGATCTGAGGACATCTCTCACTTTGCCATGTTTCCAAGAATCCTCAAGAATATCTTTTTCATCAAATCACCAACTAGAAAGGTAGCTGTCAACTGGGCGAATCGGCGTCTGAATCCAAGGGTAGGTTGAAGCCGCTGTGGTGAGAGACTATAATCCAGGCTGAGAGGCGAGGTGATGGCTATGCCTCCTCTTCCATCTCCTCAGTGCGGGGAACATGTAGAGCCAGGGGGAGACCAGTCGAGAAGACAAATCACTGCTTCTTCCTCCACTTCCTCCTCCTCCCACCTACTAAATTCCTAGTCTGGTGCTTCTTGGTTTCAGTCTCTGTCGGAAACTCTCCAGCATCTCTACTTCTTTCATTAAAGCCAATGGTTTCTAGAATTTACACTGGTCTTGTTTTACATCACTAGCAATTTCTGGATTTCAAAGATATAGACCCCAGAGCATTCTGGATGCCGCCAGGAGCCACACAGTGGTGGTGAGCACGGGGCGTGGGCCGGGGGTCCTCAAGTGTAATTTTATGTGCATCAAAAAAAGACAGAAAAAAAAGACAGACTGATATTCTTTAGACATGAAAATTTTTCTTAAAAAAAAATGAGGGTGTGTGGACATTACAGGATTAGAGGTAGGTACTTTTTTAAATGTCAGAGAATTTGTGGTAATTAAGTCCTCAAATTATTGAAAAGGTAGAAGATGCTCTTCCTCGTGTTTGTTTATAAATTTAGCTCAAGAACAGAAGGATAATGAATTTAAATTTTTAAATATATTTTATTTGTCGTTTTGAAATAATACATATTTTCAATGTTGCTGATTCATTCAAAGGAAACTGGGAAGAGGAATAAATGGAAACTACATCGGAGAATCAAAGCATTTGAATAGAAAACAATTTTTTTTTTTTTTTCGGAAAAAGGAAAGGAAAATATATTTACATATTCTTTAGTCTACTTCTACTAAAGGGAGCATGAAAAATAAACTGAAATAACTTTCTCAAAAGAATTACATCAGCTATAGTAAATCATTTCTATGTAGGGATGAAGTACAGTGTTGACAAATCTTTAAATTTTAAGAGAAATTGGATATCTGGATGTAACCAAAGGAAGCATGTCTACAATTTGAATTTGATCCATGGAGGCCAGCTTATGACTGTTGATTTAGTTGTATCTTATACCAGCAATATCTATGGCCCAGCATAACCTTTAATACTCAAAACAATGATAGTCATTAAAAAGAAATTTTATGTTCAGAATGCTCTGTGTAGGACCTCTTACAAGATTTCTAAAGACAGTGAAGGCATTAAAAGTTAATAATAACAGCTAATATTTTCTGATCACCTACCTGTGCCAGTTACTATTCCAAATGCTTTGCACAAATGAATATATTTAAGCTTCAGACTCTCTGTGAGGTAGGTGCTATATATCTCCGTTTTACTGATACAGGCATAAAGAGAAGGGGAGGGGTAAAGTAACTTGCCCAGGGACACAGAGCTAGTGAGAGGCAAGGCTGGAATCTAAACCCAGGAGTCTGTCTCAGACTGCTAGGCTTCTTAACTTTCCTTCCATACTCTTATGTGTGCCATTATATCTCTTAGCATGTCATTAGCAGGTAATGAGTATCTTTAGTAATAGAAAAATTATATTTTCTCTTTTACTCTCCTCTCCTTCCACTCAGAACTATAAACTATAAATCATGAGTATGAACTATAAGTTTTTTGAGTCCTTAACGATTTCTTTTAACCTGGAAATCCACAGAGGAGCTTCAAGAAGACCTTGAGCTTCCTGAAAATTTACACAGTGTTTTGTTTAACCATGCATTTCCATAGCTTTCATCAGATTGCCACGGGATCTATATTTTTTCTAAAAGATTCAGTAGAATAGAATTTTCTTTGAAAACTTTATTATTAAAATAAGAACTTAACACTTCGTTTTTGTTATGTGTATGTTTTTTACAGAAATTGGACTGATTTGAGGCACTATAATGTAGTGTTTATGAATTTAGGCTCTGAGTTAAATCTCATTCCACAAGATTTTCATAATGGACAAAAAAGTTTAATAATGGTAGCTAATATTTTCTGATATCACATTCAAGTTAATATTCTAAATGCTTTACACAAACATATTTAATCCTTAAAACCACCTATAAGGTAAGTACTATCATTTTCCCATTTTACTGATGAAGACGGATAACAAGTAAATAACTTGCTTGTGTATTATGTTTTTAATTGTACAAATTACTTGGGCTCCCTATGCCTAAATTTATTCATCTGTAAAATAGGAATAAGAACTACCTCAAAGGATTTGGGGGAGGAGAGCATGAGATAATGCATATAAGATGTTTAATATCATGCCTGAAATGTAGTAAATGCTCAATAAGAGTGCCTTATAAAATGTTTGTAGCACTTGCTACTCAATTATACATTCTCTTTGTTATGCCCTTGATGAAAAATTTAGATACATTTCTGATATACTATAGACTCTTAACATTTATTTTACTTAGAGTTTTGATACCCATTACTAGAAATACCTTTGTAGCCATGTCATGAAAAATATTTTTATTTCATGTGTAAGTACATTTATTTCATTAACATGAACATTTAGAAGTTGTTCGTTGCTTTGCCTGTTTTCTAGGTAGTTAGATTTCATGGTGGAGCTCTTCCTGCTTATGTTATATCTAGCATCCTTCTTGCTTATGGAGGACAGTTATACTCTCTTTTCTCAACAGGTAAGAATATTATTCTTTCCTCCCTCCTTCCCTCCCTCCCTTCCTTCCTATTTATTACTTTATTACTACTTTTTTATCCTTCATGTGGCTTTATTACTACTTTTTTATCCTTCATGTGGCTAAGGGAGACACATCATTTCTTGAAAATTTACAACCCATTTCTCTCAAATTCACAGAGATTTGAGATCCTCTAAGTTTTAAGAGATCCCCAAGAAAATTCTTTACTTGTTTCTCCATTTTATATCTTTGTGCCTGAAATTTCTTCTATTTCGAAGACCTCTTAATAGGTAGAGGCTCATTGATAGGGATCTTGTTCACCATTCAATTCTGGGTAGCTCACATAGTGTCAAGCACATAGTAGGTATTCATTATAATATTTGGACTGTATCAACTGTATCAATTAGGTCCTGGCACACTGAATGGATAATTGAGAGTTTAATGAAGGACATATTTCAAAATATGTGTAGGATTAAGGGAAACCAACAAGAAATGATAAAATGCCAGATTAACAGCAAAGCCATCTAATACTCCTAGGTACCAGGGCAAGGGAGGGAACAAACCTAGAGAGCTATAGGAGAGGAGAGTGTTATGGTAGCTGCAGCCTCGGGTATGGGAACACTGGCCATTGTCAGTCTGTGGCTCAACAGGAAAAAAGGCAGGGAAATAAATATGTGAACCTTATTTCCACTCATTCTATCTGCCAGTGTCTCACATTCAGTGAACCTAACTAGAAGTCAGTCCATAAAAGTTAGCCTCCCAAAATTTAGAGCAAAGGAAAGTGTGGAGAACAGACCTGGAGAGGAAAATATAGAATCTGTAATACACTGGACAAAACCCTCCATTGAGAATAGCAATTAGAACAGTTTCCCAGGAGTCTCGACTCAGTTGAACTTGGACAGTAATCAAGGGAGGCAAGAGATAGGAAAAGAGAATGGGGCCAAAATACATAAAAGCAGTCCAAAAACCCCCTGCCATTTCCATCTTGCCAAATCCTTTCACAGCTACTAATTCCCTTTTAATGACTTTTCTACAATTTCAAGTCTGCCATTTGTATTCATTTTAACCTGATTTATTTATATTCCACAAAGAAAGAAGCAACATTCAGTGCACTCTGCCCAGATCCAACCTTTTAATTAAGAGGTTATTTTGGTTATATGACATCAACTATACTTGAATATAAATATCTTTTTTTGAGAGTTTGAAAGACATATCTTACTCTTCTTAGTTTCAAGTGACCTCCTAATTGATTCTTGAACATACAGAATTTATATCTAGATAGTCCACAGAGACCCCAGATATTAGTTAATCTAGATTTAAGTATGGAATTATGTCTCAAACCAATTAAAGAAGTAATTCTGAACCCGGGATGCTTATCAAAAATCACATGGGTCATATTCACAAGAATTACTATAAAAAGGACAGATGATTACAAGTGTTAATGAGGGCGTAGAGAAATTGGAAACTACATAACACTGCTGGTGAGAATTAAAATGGTATAGCTGCTTTGGAAAGCAGTCTGGCAGTTCCTCAAATGATTAAACAGAGTTTAATCATTTATACAGCACGTATATATCCAAGAGAGATGAAAACATACACCCACACTAAACTTGTACGCAGATGTTCACAGGAGCACTATTCATAATAGCCCCAAAGTGGAAACAACCCAAATGTCCATCACCTGATGAATAGATAAATAAAATGTGTTGATACATACTACAACGTGGATGAATCTTGGAAACATGCTAAATGAAAGGAGCCAGTTACAAAGGACCACATATTACATGATTCCATTTCTGTGAACTGTTCAGAGTAGGCCAATTTACAGAGAAACTAGATTGCTTATTTGTCTAGGAATGAGGAGGCATTGGAGGTGACAGTTAAGGTGGACATTTTCTTTTGGGAGTAATGGAAATATTCTAAGACTAATTGTGGTAACAGATGCACAACTAAAAACCAGCGAATAGCATACACTTTAAATGGATGAATTGTATGTTTGAAAATTATATCTCAGTTTAAAAAAATAAGCCATGGAGCTTTGTGAAAATACAGATGGAGAAACCCCACCCTTGGCTTCCAGAATTTGTTTCACAAGTGACTGAATGGGTATTCTTGTATGAGAACCATTGAATTACATAACTTTTTAATCTTTTGAAGAGAGTCTCTGTGATAGGAATGAATATCTTGCTTTTTCTGACTTGAAATATGTTGCTCTTACAGACAATGCAGGATATAAATATGTCTTATAGTTAATGACTATGAATTCTTAACTACATAGAATTGTTTTTTAATCCACCAGGTCATTGCTTAGAATATGCTACTGTGTTGGATAAAGAAGCCAAACCATACAAAGTTGATCCTTTTGTAATTATGATTAAGTTTCTGTTGGGGTAAGTTTTATCTGTGATAAGGATTTTAATTTTGTATTGCATATAAAACATTATGTTTATCTCCATAATGGAATATAAATTTTCCTACAAATTTGGCAGTTGACTTGTTTTATTAAATGAGATTTTTCTCTTAGACAAAGGCCTAATAAGTATATCAACATTTACTTTAATAATCTGACCATTTCAAAAGTAATTATTGAATTTATATATATATATATATATATATATACACACACATATATATATCAGTCTAAACTTAGACTGTAAATATACCAGGCCTTTAGCATTTGCAGAGATATATATGATCTGTGATCTTTGAATATCCCAGATTACGAACACAACCATTATAGGATATTAATGAAACAGTGCTTCAGATTACTTTTTCTTCTCATACAATGTATATTTTAGGTCTCTGCCCTATTTAACAGTGCATTCTTTTAAATTAATTTTTAATTCTTTAATGGCACTACATAATCGACTCCTTTTACCCCATCAACCTCCCTCCTCCCCATAACATTCCATTCTTAATTTATTCACATTTTGTTTTTTGCTTAAGAACTATTACTTAGATCTCTCTTCTTCTGTCATTAAAACTAACTTTTGGCTTTCTAACTTCAAAAAAACACTTATTACTTCAGTACAAGGATTAATAGAGAGCAGTAAAGCTGAATCGAGACTCAGGACTCAGGTCCTTGAAGATCAGTAGACTCCTTTGGAAGATAAATTACTTTTTCTCTACAAGAAATTGAAATTTGTTTTTCAATATAATTACGAATTAAGTGTCATAGTACTTTGGGGACTCTGGTGAATCATCATATACTTCAAATATTAAATCCTTGAATGTCAGTTGTGTATTTATTTTTTTGCTTTTATTGTATATTTTCTTTTATCCACAGGTATAAATGGTTTAAAGAATTATGGGACGTGTTATTATTACCAGAATTAGATGCCATCGTTTTAACTAGTCAGAGTATGTGTTTCCCCCTTGTATCCTTGATTCTCTTTCTGTTTGGAACATGTACTGCCTACTGGGGTGGCCTACTCTCTTCTACATCTGTGAAACTCCTTTCTTCATTGTGGCTAGCTTTGAAAAGGTAAACAATGAATGATTAAAACCTTTCTTATTGCTCTTAATTAAGAAAAAAAAATTACATTCTGATGGGAAACCTTAAAATTAATTTGCTTTTACTAAACTATAATTTCTAAGTAAAGATGTATAGCAAAATGTGGATTAGTGTTGGAAGTTGTGTTATTATCACAGATAATCATTTTACTGCAAGTTAAATGCTACATTTGATTTTGACCTTAATGTTCGAGTTAATCAAAAAGGTTAGGCAGATTACACAAGTATTTTTAAATTTCGCTGTTATAAATCTTTCTAAGAAGGAAGTGTTTCTCTGGCAATGCTTTTATTATGCTGATTTTCAATCCAACCTGAGAGCAAAAGACCCCAATCAAGATATTTAGGATCAGATTAGGTAAAGGTATCAGAGCTCCAAAAACATCGCCTATAGTTTCATTATAGGCCCAAATACATAGTTTGAAGTTACTGGTAGTCTTTTTTGGTAAAACATTGATCTAGTTCCTTTGCCACTCCTCACCAAACATGTTAAGTGATTTACTGTCATAGAGGGTATTATGGTGTGATGCCTCTTCTCCACAGTTCTGAGGTGCTTCTGACACCCTGACATGTCTGAGTAATCTCAAGAGTCTAAGAAATAGAAAACCATTCCTCCACCTCTCAAGATCAGAAACATATGCCACAGGGCCTATAATTAATGATTATCCTTAGCAACATTTTTTTCTTAGTGCAAATATCAGCCATAGTTTTTCTAAATGGAAGAGGAGCTATCACTGTATATTACAGAATTTACAATCAAATATGTGTCACCCCTTGCCTTTATTAAAAAATCTTACTGTTTACCTTACAGTGCTTGCATATCAATAAGCAGGAAAGCATGGTAGAGTACTGTATTGTTTTCTTTTTATATGTAATTGTATAAATAACTATTAAGAGTTCTAATTTTGCTTTTCCAGGCCCTCTGAACTTCCTAAAGATATCAAGACGATATCACCAGACTTGCCCTTTTTGACAGTTGTTTTGATCATAGTTAGTTGGGCAACTTGTGGAGCATTTGCCATACTTCTTACTTATCTTTACTATGTGTTTAAGGTATGTTAGATCAATAAAGTCAGAATGTCTGGGCATTGTATCAGACAGGCATAGAATTTCCTGTAGGTGTTGTTAACAAAATTTTAATTACCACTGCAGTAACCTTCTGTTATATAATAGGTTTAAGTGTAAACATTTTTAACATCTTAGTTATTTAAAATACACAGTTAACTGTAGAACTGAAACTATTAGTCTGAGTTGGTTTGTTAAAAAAAAAAACGGAAGGGAGAAGATATAATCTGTTTCAGATTGTTTCTTGCTCTTTCAAGTAATGTTAACTTTTTAGAAAACATTTTACTAGAGCAATTTTTATTCACATCTCCCTTTGAACATGGGTAATAGAACAAATAGAAAGTTTGGTCAGTAGGAGCAAGCTATCAGTTATGTTGAGATAATGTAAAATGTTATATATGTTGCTGAAGAGTCAGAAGACAGTGATAAAAGTAAGTAGGCTGATAATTTTACTGAGGAAGTGAAAAATACTTTCAAGAAGGTTGACAGCTTTGCAAGAAAATAGAGGTCATACACTACATACTCTCCACATTAGTTTTATGTGGAGACAGTTGATACCAGAATGGATAATATTTTTTTTCTTTATTAAACAAAGATTTATTTGCATCTACTTTTAACACTAATAAATGCACATTATAGATTATTTTTAGTTTTCTAAAGGAAGTTTATGTCCTTCAGAAAAACATTCAGATCTACTTTTATTTATGAATAAATTTTTGGTTTTTTAATTAGGTATTTCAAACTGACTCAATAAGCAAAACTTTCTCAAATACTTAAGCAAACCTAATAAATTAAACTTATAGACTTTTTTGGATTCTTTAAACATTTCACCACCATATATAATTGAGTTCAGATTTTCAGAGATTTAGAACATATAAAACATGTTATTCTTTATACTGTACTGAATGTAATCAAAATTTTCACTCACAAGACACTTTTAAGTTGCTATAGCAAAGGTATCATTCAGAGGCTCCAGAATGTAAAAAAGTATAGCAATATATCCTGGCACCAACATACTCTGGAAGTGTGTATTATTTTGTTTCTGTTTTTTAATCCATGATAGAAAACACATATAGTTATTATTTTATCTTTTCTAAAAGAATATTTTTAAATGTTTAAATGAATTTTAGTTTAGATTTTTTTAAATTTTAGATTATAGTGTTTCTCAGTTTCAATAATAATGTTTGTTTTTTGTTTCAAAATAAAACTAAAATTAAAGTCATTTCTTTTTCCTAGATTGTTCATCTACAAGCCAGCCTAACAACTTTTAAAAATAGCCAAACTGTGGTAAGCTTTGTTTTCAAAACTGTACATTGCTTTAATATGAAAGAATATGGGAAAAATTTTGTGTGTTTTTTTTTTAAATTGAGATTTTCCAGTGTTTAAAAAGTATTGTGAATTTAAGTAATTTTAAGAAAAGTGAACTTAATGAATATTAAAATAAACTAAGTCTAATTTGATCTTTGTCGTTTTTGTTATTACAAATTATATTTTAACTTATTTTGAGTAATTAGAGGAATAAATGTTTTATAACTGATAGCCACTTTAAAACAAGGTAATTTCAGTACTTTTAATCAATTTGGTAGTGGAAAGATATATTTATTTAGCTATTAAGTAATTGAAGATGATTCTAAATACAATAATATACTTAAATTTTACTTAGTACCTTGATATGTTTACTTTATTGCTTTGTAGAATCCCAAGCACTCTAGAAGAAGTGAAAAAAAATCCAATCACCATAAAGACTCTACAGCACACCATCTTCGTTTATCTGCCAGTGATGCTGAAGATAGTCTTCGCATGCACAGTACTGTGATTAACTTATTAACATGGATTGTATTACTCAGCATGCCATCTTTAATTTATTGGTTAAAGAATCTTAGGTGCGTTTTATTTATATAATTAAAATTTATATGGCTCAAACAATAAATATCTATAAGTATAGACTTGCTAGATTCCTAATGATCCATAAAACTTTCTCAAGAATAGGAAGCTATATATCACCTGAAATTCATTTATAATACATTCACATTTTCTCCCTTACCATGAGAGTATAAACTTCGGGAAAATAAACTTCCCCCAAATCTGCCCCCAAAAAGAAGGAATGTCACCTTTAACCTTCTTTGATCTAGACATACATGAAAATGTGCTTCATTTTGTTGACTTAAAGTATTCATAATGCTAGTGTTTTATGTATTTTTCAATTCATGATCAATTTTATGTTTTCTTAAATTTGGAGGGAAGAAAAATGCTTCTATTTAAAAATATTAAAATCTACGGCCATGCCACCCTGAACAAGCCCGATCTTGTCCGATCTTGGAAGCTAAGCAGGGTCGGGCCTGGTTAGTACTTGGATGGGAGACCACCTAGGAAGACCAGGTGCTGTAGGCATAAAAAAATAAAATAAAAAATAAGGGATCGTAAGCTGACAAGGTCCTTTGCAATCTGTGAGGTCAACCAAGGGTTGCCTTGCCTAAAATAAATAAATGAATGAAAATAAAAATATTAGAAGTAATGAAAGAAATATGTACTCTTCTAATGTGTTCCATACAATTAACTAGAATAAATAATCAGCTATCTTAATACTTACTGAAAACCATTATTTGTTTTGCTACCTGATAAGTGTCCTAGGTTAAATGAGAGTCTGAAAGTGCCCTCCAAGATATTTCTAGAATGTTTATTTATTGGTAAATTGATTTTTTTTTAAAAGGCTACCTCATCTATTTGAACCCCTACTCAGTATAGTTTTGAAAAATGATATAAAACTTTGATTATCTAAATACTGAAAGTTTTTTTTGAAAAGTCAGCAGAACCAAAATAAGTGTGATAAATTACAGCATAGGTTACCAGATGTTAATATTCTTCTCTTGTCCTTCACTTTAAGATCTAGATTTTTATTCACAGATTTACGGAGAAAATTATTTAAGGAGCACGAATTTATGATTCTGAAAGGCTATAGCTATTTCACTGTCAATAAATGCAAGGGATTAAAATTTGAATTTTAAAAAGATAAGGAACTGTTACTTTATATAGTAAACCTTTATTTTTTCATTTTTTTGCTAGAGCAGCCTTAATGTATTTTTAAAATCTGTTTTATAAAATTGTATATGAACTTTCAGGCATATATTTATGAAAAGGAAACGCTTTCATAATGAATATTTTAATTTCCTTTAGTAGTTTCTGAACATAATTCTCCATATAAAACTTGAGTATAAAGGTAATCTAGAGCAAAAATTATTAAAGATTTCATGAGCTATTTAGAGCTGTCTTATGTCCATATTGCTACTGGCATGTTTTAAAATTTAATTTGATTCTGATAACTTAAAATGGTCAGGTGTGCTTTGTTGATTTACATTTATTTTTTTCTTTTTGATATAGGTATTATTTTAAACTTAACCCTGATCCATGTAAACCTTTGGCATTTATTCTTATTCCAACTATGGCAATTCTTGGAAATACTTACACTGTTTCAATAAAATCAAGGTACAGTAGTTTAATCTTTCTTTTTTCTCATCTATTCTTGGTCTTTATCATCCCTTTTTTTTATGACTGAAGCATGCTCTTTATTCCTGATTACTTTTGAGTATTCCTAAAGGTAAAGCTATAATAGTAATTATGTTTTATATTCAAATATAATTTATATGAAAGGTATTATACTTATTTTCTTAATTGTGGGTTTCACTTATTAGGATATAATAATGTTTTTTTTCTTTAAAAAGTTAACCCTTAAAAGATAGGATTTTCTTCCAAAAAATATAGAGGAGTGGAAGTGGATAGGAATATAGGTAAAGTAAGATTGGCCATGACTTGATAATTTTTGAAGCTGGGTGATGGGTACATGAAGTTTATTATACTTATGTATATGTTTAAAATTCTCTGTAATAAAACTTTTCATTGACTGATTATTTGCTTTCAGGGCCCTTTTAGTTGATTTTTGCAGATACTTGCAGATAATCTAGGATCAGGCCAACCTAGTGTTTATATCTTGGCTCTACTATTTAATAGTTCTATATTCTTAGGGAAGTTTCTTAACTCCTCTTTAGTTTCTTTCCTGATAATACAGATGCTTCTTGACTTACATGGGGTTTTGTCTTGATAAGCCAATCATAAACTGAAAATATCTTAAGTCTAAAATGCACTTAATACTACACTGTAGAGTATCAGTTGTTTACCCTTGTGATTGCGTGCCTGACTGGGAGCTGTAGCTCACTACTGCAGCCCAACATCACAAGAGAGTATCTTACCATATAACACTAGCTGGGAAAAGATCAAAGTTCAAAATTCGAATTATAATTTCTACTGAATGCATATTGCTTTTATACCGTCGTCAAGTCGAAAAATCATAAGTCTAACCATTATAAGTTGGGAACTATTTGTATTTTGCTTTTAAAAATATCTTATATGTTCCTCTTACAAATTAAGAATGGTTCCTTATTTATTTGGTTGAGGGCTTTTTTGCAATTATAAATAGACTTAGATATTTCCATAGCGAAGTCTTAGTAAACATTATTATTTTTGTTAGGATAGATTTCTAAAGGTATAATTGCTGAATAAAAGTCCAACTAGTATTTTTAGGTTAGTAAGTTTAAAAGACTGAACAAAACTAGTTATTTACTTTATAGAAAATTTATTTCTAGCCGAAATATGGCTTATGTTAATCATTTCAAAGGTCAACATATTCTATTTTCGCTCACAATGTAGTTTATATAATGTATATTTTTCTGTTTGTTTACAGTAAATTGTTGAAGACTACTTCACAGTTTCCACTTCCTCTGGCCGTTGGTGTGATTGCTTTTGGGTCTGCACACTTATACAGGGTTCCATGCTTTGTCTTCATTCCTCTCTTACTCCATGCATTATGCAACTTTATGTAAGGTTGGATTTAAGGGATGGTAAAGATGATTTTACGTCAGTAATAAGAGGGAATGCACAGATCTATCAATGTGGACACCAAGATCCTTTGGAGAAGACATCTATTTTTACAATATCGAAAATAGGAAATTAGTTTTGTAATGCTTGAAGAAAGTAGTTGAAGCATGGTTTTGTTTAGTGCTGTGGCATCTGTGTTAGTCATTTCTGAAAAATTAATAAAAAGATGTGGTGGACACTGTCTTTGAGGACGCCTCTGCATATCAGCTAATCTGCTTGATTGGCCATACTAGGGATCCTCTAAACACTCAGTAAACGAAAAGCATTTTTTGTAATTTCTCTTCCAGCATTCTGCTCATTTCATCAAACTTTCTTCTGAAAAGTGGATTACTTTATATTTGCTACAGTACATATATTGAGAAATGAGTCTTAAAAGATTGATGAAATTCACAACAGTTTAGTTTCTCAAAAATGAAGCAGCCATGAAGAGTCTTTGGCCAGTTTTTGGCAGCCACAGGAACAAAGTAGGTCTTTTGTTTTCTTCCATCTATGAAAATACACCTTTAATTCTAAGGAGACATGTTTTCTTGGTAACCAATGCAAGACCGACAGACAGATGGAAACCTAATCTAAACTCAAAACTTAGTGAAGTTTTCTTCTTACTTTTCAAATACAATTCTTAGTTTGTATTCTTGGTTAATATCAAGAGACTATTAAAGAGATATATTGTTAAATATAAAGAAAAGTCTCATAGATATTTACTTACTGGAATTGAAACAGTTCAGTTGTCTATATCATTTTATTTGTCAATTTAACCATTGAACCCATGGTTGCCAAAAGTGCCTCAGATCATGATGGATTGTTAAAATAACTAAATTCCAATAGTTCGAAAAAACTCTAGGTTTGCAATTTTTTACTACTGTGGAAAAAAAATTAGCATGATCAAATGTAGTACCACATTTGATGTATAAACAGTATACCTGAATAAATTGGAGGATTCAGCCACTAGGTTTAACAGTGGAATCTTAATTAGCCAAGGTGATTACTCTTTGACAGATAAGAGAATATTTTTATTTCATTTCAGCTTTCAGCTCACAAGAGTAGGAAATAGGTATTGGAGTTAGGTATCTATGCCTTAAGAAAGAATAAACTCAGGCTGAAGTATACCTAGCTGATAGAGCCCTTCCTTTAGATATGTATGCTATAAATACCTACAATCTCTCAAGTCCTTAAGTCCCAGTAATTCCAACATTGCACCCATGAACTTGTGTCCTCAGTACCCAGGGATGTCCTAGAGTACCAAGTTCATTTATCTGCCATTACATCTGGATTCCCTTACAGCCTCTCAGCTGTTAACTGCCTGCAGAGGGTCACCCCCACATTACTGCCTACGCACGGTTACCCCACTTCTCAGTTGTTCCTCAGTCCTTGCTCTTTGGCATCAGTTGAAAGAAGATCTTGCTGTCATCTCTTAGGGTTGTAAGTTTGTTTGATTTTATTGTTGTCTTTCCCAACTTCATGCTTATTGTTCAGAATTCATAATTTCACTTACTGAGACCATTAAGGGAAGTGATAACCTCATAGGAGACATGGCAGGCATACCAGGCTCTTGTTTGAGAGAAGTAGAAAAGGGATAAAATGCAAAATGCTTGTGGGTTCAGTACCTGGAAGGAAAGAGAATTTATTATACACTTGTCCCAGGGCATACCACATACATATTTAAATAAAGACACATCTGCCTATGTTTAGCTATATACATTCTCATAACTTTTATACACATAGGTAATTTTTACTTTTTCATGGATATGATTTTATTTCAAGTTACAGGTTAAATGTGTCATTTAACTATTCCTGAGTTTGAACTTAGGTCCGTATACAGAAAGAACTTTATAAAGTCCATTAATTTGGATCCTCTATGACAGTCATAATCATTGTTAATGTGATCTATAAATTTTATTTATACATATATAAATATATACCATACTTTTTTTTTTTTTTTTTAAATATTTGGACGGGGTCTTCATCAAGTCTTGATGTACTTTAAACCCAAATAACTACCCAAGATAAGAAGGTAGGGTCTGTCTGAAGGTTAGTGAAATTAATGTTTCTACTACTTGAGAAAAGGAAAGTCCTTTTGTCTTTAAATTTCACATTGTTTCGATCATGCTTACAGCCTATGTTATTAGCTGATAAAACACAGCTTTATTAGCAATGTTACTAAAAATGAAATTATTTTTTGGTAGTTAGGGATTATCTAATTCAACAAACTTCTGAGCTCTGAAGTTATAACATTTTTATTTAGAGCTTGTTGAGTTTTGAATAAATTTTGTGCTTATAAAAATAATCTGGGTCCTATTGTTGGTAACTGGATCAAATATAGACTGCATAAGAAAAATTCTGAGTATTTTCAGTGTTTCTTAAGCCACCTCTAGAATTACTACTCCTATAATTTAGAACTGATAATATAATAGAAATCATTAAAGCTCTTTTTTCTGGATCTTTTTCATGCCAGAAATTAAACAGATTCTGCTAAATTTTTTCTTGTTTGTCATCGGAATGAAAATATTTAAAATAATGGTCCTAAAAAATCCATTCATGCTTGTCATGTATTAATCAATTTAACTTTTTTCATGTTTTGGTCAGATAAATTTAGATATATGTAATGGAATACCTTTTCTTGAGTGAACTACACTATAATGTTTGCATGATTATACAGTAAGGAAAAAAACTAGTAGGTCTAAAAAATGATTGTTGTTATGGCTCATGCAAGTATATTTATATACATTTCCACCACACACACACACATAATTATATGAGGCACATTATCTGATTTACCAAATAGGGAGATAATTGGGAGCTAAATTTTATCCCAGTCTTTTTGAACAAAAGACAAAATCTCTAATGAACTTTTGTTTACACATATTACTCATGCATTCTTTCACAATAAGTTTTAATAGCCTGAAGAAATAGAAAAGTTGTGAGGCTACTCACATTCTTTGTTAATAAGGATGATAGGAAAGAAAAGTCAGGTCAGTAATCCAAATCTGAATATGTGTACTATAAATGCTCAAAAATTCACATTTTTTTGATAAATATATTATGAATACAGAAGATTGAATTTTGTATATTAATAACTTAGTTTTAAGAATAGAATAAAATCTAGAAATAGAATAGACTTATTTTATTAATAGTATGAATATAACAGTATACCTGAATTGATAACATGTCTTTCAAAAGTTAGATGATATTCAAAGCTGTAGCTAGATTACAGTGTGTATGGCTGAAAATTTTTAAATCAAGTACAGTACTTTGTAAAAGTGTTTGGCATGTTATGCTGCCAAAAATGACTGTTTGAAATACCAAGTAACCAGTTAATTTCTGATGACTTTGTATAGAACTTGATATATATATGAATGAGAATTATTCTGTACCGATTTGTACCTTGTAACTTTGAACACTTAGGAAAACTGTATCTGTTGATGTATTTTGATTAGTTAAGTGTAAATTCGTTTGCATATTGGAATCCTAATCTTAGTTCAGAAAGTCTAAAAGTAGCCATTTTTGTAAAGTTCATCTGCTATTTTTTTATGTTATCTTGGTTTTTAGTATTTATATAATAGGACTATTACTAGTAAAAGATTTATAAACAAAGCATAGAACTACAAATTGTTTGAAAGCCTAAATGATTGGCATTATTTTATATTTCATGTTGCACTTGTTTTGTTTCATATTAGACTTTTTACATCCCTTTTTTAGGAAAAAAATACTTTTGAACTTTTTTAGCATAATTCTCTACATTGGAAAATATAACTGTATTTATATGGTTAGCAAAACACATTTTGCCACCAAAGCTAAATGACACTGTAAAATACCTCCAGATATTTGTGCCAATGAACTTTTCTTAGCATATTGAGATTTAGAGCAAAAATAATGTTTTCAGTATTTTTCATCTAAAACATATTAAATATGTAAATCCTCAAAACTTATATTCTATACCCTAATTTTTCTTTGAAAGTATATAAACCTTGTAGCTTTGTTGTATTCTATTTCGTCTGATTTCTGTAATAGTGTCCTCTGATTTTATTAGGTAAAAGTTAGTTTACCAAATAATAATCTTTCAGTAAATAATTGAAGTAATCATTTGAAGTAATTTTGCTTTAGATTCATCCTGTGATGTAAAACTTTGAATTTTGTTGGTTTATTTTAGTACAAGTGTCTGTCATTTAGGTAATGAAAGTTTATAGAATTTGCAATTTGTTTTCTCTGTATTTCCATTTCATCCCTTTGTACAGTCACATGTTTCACAGGAGAAAATAATCCACTAGAACCTAATATAGTACAATGAAGTAAATATTTTAAAATGCATATCTTAAAGGAAAATATTACAGAACAATCAAGATGTTAATGCTAAAATGTTAATATCAATACAGTGTTATATTCTTGAAAGAAAGGTAGAAATATGATAGACTCAAAAACTATATGTTGCTCTGGTTAAAATTTTTCAGTTTCTCCCCTATAGAAATTCTTAAAGGGGATTTCAGTCCCTCATTATAATAATAATTTTTCCCATCATTTAATGTCACTCACTGTTTCTCTGCCTAATAATGTTGATGCAGTTTGCATAAGTAGCCTTGGAAGTAAAAAGGCAGCAAATATTAAAATGTTGAGCCTTGATTTAGTGACCATTTATCCAATTATCTAGTGAGGACTATGGATGATATCAGTAAAAAAGATGATGTACTAAACCTAAAAGTTAAGTGAACATTATATTTTGGTATGAGTTTATCTTTTATGTGGAATAATTTTATCCTAGGTAAGAGATGCCTGTATTTAACATAACCATGCTTTCTACATAATCAAATATATATTTGTTAGGATATTGGTAGAAATGACTTTCTCCTTCCTCCACAGTGGAGGAAGAAAAAGCTCCAATTTTTAGTGTATATGAATTAGGAAATTGTATATTTACATTTTTAAAAATATAAAAATGACAATTATTTTAAAGTTTAAAGTGATTGTATTACAGCTTCTTAAACTTATGACTAACTAAATGTAGCAATGTACCCATGAGAAACCAGACCAAAATATGAATTGAATGCATATTATCACTGTGACCTTGAACTTATAGTTGTTTGGGATAAAACAGACCGTGCCTTAAAATGATGAAGGAATGCCCTACAATGTTATAACTCTATATTTTACTACTGCTGGCCTTTTCAAATTCGCTCCAACTCCTTTTCTTTCAGATCGAAGTAAAAGTTCAAAATAAAAGTTGACCATTGTTTCCCTTACTATTTACAGAACTATTGCGCTAGAGGCCGCCCTTAATTTCTGGAGTTCTCATTTGAAATTAAAACTTGACTTATACTTTATAGATATAGAAATTTAAGTTTCTCTAAAGTTTCTGAGAAGGTGGTGGCACTTCTGAACTTGTTATGCAGAGAAAGCTTAATCTTAAGCGTAATTTTTTGTCTTTTTAATGAATACTGTATCAAAGACTTAAGTTCTTCCCTAAGATCTGTTTATTTTTTTCTCAGATTATTGAGGTTTGTATTTATATGTAAAATAAAGTTATAATTTTTTTTAATAATTAATATTAGATTTATGTATTATATTTTTAAATATTTTTCCCCTTTCTGTTTTTCTTCCTAATTATTTTTAAGGTATTGAGAGAACTGGCTCCAGTTTTGTTTTATTAATGGAAAGACTTGCATTTTTTAGTGTTTATCTAAAATAACAGATATAATTTTTATTAAAACAAATTATGCCATTCATAGGACATTCATGGTCTCTACTGAAAGATGCCTACAACTCTCAGAATTTGTTTATTTTTGTTTCAATTTTGAACATAAACGTAACACCTTTCTTCCCATTTCACATCCACTATTTCCCCAAAAAGACAAAAATATAGGTTTCTTTAAAAATGTGTAAAAAGAAAACATGTCTTTCTTTAAAACATGTGGACAAATTGAGATGGAAGTAGTTTGGGCAAGGGTATGTAATAAAATAAAATACATGGCCATCAACATACATCAGTTTTCGTATTATAGTTAAAAGTTTATAGAGGATAAATTGTGTTATGCTGAGATAGGCTCCGTAATCATTTATTTGCAAATTGATAATTTTGTTCTCATCCAGAAAATGCAGTGCATAGTAACAATACTTAAGTGCAAAGGAACTTGTCTTATATATACTGAAAAATGATTGTCACCTTGTAGATCTTTCCATTTAAACATGCATGATCTTTTCCAGTGTTTTGTACAATGTGTGGTGTACTAAATACACATGTGTAATTTTGTGTTTTTGGTATGGTATAGTTAACATTATTACATTTAACTGGTTGTAATTCACAAAATGTGCTATTGTACTCTGTAGGGTGTTGTGACTGTTTTTATCTGTGTTTCAACGTTACAGTGTAGGGTTTAATAGACAAATATTTGCCTTCAGTCTCTGCTCAGGTATTGATTGATGTGTAGCAATTTTTGGTGCTTTCTTTTTAATCTGTCATAATCTGGTGTTCTGAATGTTCAATAAATTTGGTGAACTAGAACATGTGGTGCAGAGATTGCTTACCAGTTCATGTACTCTCCATAATACCGTCTGGGGCAAAAACCTTTAAAAATTTTTTTTTACAGCATGTCAGACATTTCAGAAATTTGAATGCCTAAGTATGGAATATGATAAACATGATGCGTCACAGGTAAATATTGGAAACAAGGTAAATTCTAGTATTTTCCAACTCGATATTTTATAGCTTCCCATGTGCATTTGTATGGATATTTGTATGTAAATCATTCGTATGTAAATCATCTCATCCTTCAGTTCTATAAGATATGTTCATATAATACTGGCTCAACAAAAAGGACTCAGTCACCATGCTTTTTACCTTCAGTATTTGTGTCATTCTGATCAAGAAAGAACTATAGAAGGTTAAGAGATAAACTAGAATGATCTAAGTATTACAATCCAGTACAATATTCAACTGGAACTGCAAAGATTTAGTTAGAAGGTATTTGAGAAGGACACTTTCTTTTTGTTTCCTGGCTTGCAGAAAATAACAGCATTGTATATTTGTGGGCATTACAGAGATGGTTGCCCTAAAGTAGATGATACGGGATTGGAGTAGAAGGGGAGAAGGGAGTTGTTTTCTTTCTATTAAAGGTTTTGACCTACTGGAGAAAATTAAAAGGAATTTAATTAAGAAAAGAACTTGATGTACCTTTTTCAGAAAAACAACGTATGCCTCATAGTTGCATTTTAAATTAGGAATGTGTAGGTCAGAATATGTTTAAAGTGAACAAGCAAATGAACAAACGAATGGGATATCCTATCAGCTTCCTCCTACATGCTGCAGAATTCTCAGTCCTCTCAGAATATTCCCACACAGTATGTGTGATCAGCTATGATAAAGGCTTCATGTGTGAGGGCATTGGTATCAATCCATGTATAAAATATTAGTACATAATTTACTAGATTAAAAACAAATTATGTTTTCCTCCCATATCCCAATATGTTGCCTTGCACACCACTTAGAATGTAAGTACCTCCTTTGGAGAAATGTAGTTTAGAATATATTTTGTTACCCTTTGAATTTGTTTTTGATAGTTTTTTAATATCTGCGTATAATACTGAAAGCAAAAATGAGGTTTCTGAATCAGGAACAGAGTAATATTACTCAAAGCAATAACCACATCAGTTCCCCTTGCCCCTCTTCCCCTTTGAGGGCTGCGTGATGAGGAACAGCTGAACCCTGTATGTGCAAAAGTTTTTAGCGGGGTTTTTTTTGCACCACAGAACTCTGAAATTATGAGTCGGGGAGTTTATATAAACCATATGCTGCCTCCCTCTCCTTCTGAGAAAAGAGAAGCCTTTGCTCTCAAATGTTTTTGAGAAATAATCCATGTTTACATTCCAAATAATCCTTTGGAATGTAAACATGGCTCCAGGTTTCCTCTCTCCATAAAATCTAAACATGGCTCCACCAAACAGGCAAGAGGAAGAAGAGCGTTGAAGAGAAAATGGTTCCGGGAAATGGAGACAGCATGTCAATTTCCTTTGCTCAGGACGCCAAACACCTGCAGAAACATGAACATATTCATGAAGCATTTTTTCCCCGATAATCTTAATGGGATACTGAAATAATGCCTCACTCTCTCCTGGCATTACTGTTAGAAACATTTAGTGACCTACAGTTCTGGATTCTAAGGCTTAGCAAGTAATTGGATGTGGTAGACAAGCCTCTTTCTGTTTTAGATTAGACCTGGGCCCTTGCCTAACTTCCTTGGTGTGGAGGATATCATGAACTGAACAGAATTAACCTATCTCAATTTTCTTTATCCCAAAGATCTTAGGTACCATACTATAAGGGAGAGACTATATATGGGTTTTCCGAATCTCCATTTTGTTCTTCATCTTCTTGCAGTGTCTTACAGTTTTAAATTAACTAATAAGTTTGTTGTTCCAGTGAGACTATAATGCAATAAGATTTTGGGGTGCTAAAATGCAATCGACGAATCCTTAATCAAATATATTCTTTAATTCAACTGTGAAGGAAAAGAAACAAGTCAGGAAACTAAAAAGTACAAGGAATTTCAATAAAAACATTCTAGACCATTTTGTGGAGTTTGTACAGACTGTCTTGTCACCTACTTTATCCTTTTAGCAGACATTCATTGAGTACCTATTGTACCAGAATCCATGCAAGACACGTTCACATTTAGTTTCTCATTTCGTTCTCCATTAAAAACCCTTAGAGGAAGGATTATTATCCCCATATTACAAGAAAGGAAATGGTCTCAGAGAAATTAAGCAATTTGCTTATAGTAGATTATAGTAGACTTCAAAGCAGATTGTCTAAGAAATAGAATTCCTCCAGTGAAGACTTGTAATATGTAATGATCAGTATTCACTTTCTACTGTCAAAATCTTTTCTGACCAACTAGCTCTTCCTCTTGCTTTGGAAAAAAGAAAAAAAAATTCCCGATCTGTTCACAGCCTGCTTTGTTACTCTTTCTATACTTTCCCTTACAGATTTCATTTAGTTATGTGACTTCAGTGTGATATTTTTGGTGGATGATTCACCCAATCAGACAGTTATTCCCTCCATTTCATATCTAAGTATCTCCGAATCAATGGCAAATTTAGCCTCCCTGAGACTATCATCCGCAAACTATGGCTAGTGTTATTATTTTACAAGCCTGGGGTGAGGATTAAATGAGATAATGGACCAAATGCACCTGGCACATAGTAGGTCCTCAAGAAATGATAGGTGCTTTCTTCTTAACTTGCCAATCTCTAGTTTTCTCCAAACTAGATAAAATTAGTGTCTATTCACTATTGAAATTTAACCATAACAGTTTTTCCTCCCTGAGTAGCAACTCTTAGTTTTCAAATTTCTGTTAAATCCAGTTACACAAGTTGAAAATCCATTCATTTTGGTAATTTCTCCCTTGCCTAACTACATTGAATTAGTTACTAAGCGCTAAACAGTCTAGCACTTCAAGGTCACCCTTACATTGGTTCACCCCTTCCTGGCTCCCACGCTAGTGAGACCAATTTAGATCATCATTACTAGTACTCCAGACTTAAAGCAACTTTGTAACTGATTCTCTCTTGTCTCGCCCACTTTTCTTCTGCATATATCCCCATTGTTCTTTTTTAAACAACAAATTAGTATTGTTACTTTTTTCCAAAAAGTTTTTAATCTTCCTCTGTTCTGTAATATACAGTTCAAACTTCTTGACACGGCCAATCTACATTTCCAGTCTTCTACCATTTTCCAAAGACACTCATCTCCCCACACAAACTATTTCAGTTAGGATTAATTTGCAAGAAATGGAAACCTAACCAACATTTCCTTAAACAGTCAAAGCTTCAGGTAGAAAGTCCAGGGTAAGACTCCATGAAGTCTTCAAGAAGCAAAGCTCCTATCTCGTTCCCTGTCCATAATGTGTGACTCATAACACAGTAGTGGCTGCATGATATTTTCATTCCAGGGGGAAGGAACAAAAGGAGCTCTGCTTTTTATTTACAAGGAATTCTCTCTCTTCTCCCTTTCCACCCTCATGGACTTCCATCTACAGCCCATTTTCTAGAACACCACATGGCCATTAAGAAATGCAAGGAAGACTTCAGAAGCAAGTTTTCAAGTTGTGTGTGTGTGGCTACCCCAAACAACATCTAAGACAGGTATTCATCTGCTGGGACTGCTATGACAAAAGACCACAGACTGGGTGGCTTAACAGAAATTTATTTCTCACAGTTCAAGTGGCTGGGAAGTCCAAGATCAGTGTGCCAGCTGACTAGGGGTTAGGACTTCAAAATGTGAATTGTTGAGAGACACATTCAGTTCATAGCAGAAAGGAATAAAAGGAAGCAAAGAACAGTTTGTAACAAGCAAACTGGGCTACTGTGTTCTTCTTTGAGTATCCTCCTTTTGCTACTTCTCTGCTTTTGCTCAAGAACTTCCTCCCACATCTGTCAAAGTTTTCTCCATAGAAATCTACCAGTTGCCAGTCAGGAGTGAACTTTCCCTTCTAGTTCTTACTGTCATAGTTCCATACTCTATGGGAATCATCACATTAGATTTCATGTACTCTTTATGTGTAGTTCTTAATAATAGTGATATTTACTTAGCATCTACATGTTTGGTGCTGTGCTAGGTCATTTACCATGTCATTTCTAATTCTTACATTGCAAAGTAGGGTTAACTTTACAAATGAAATTGAGGTGCAGAGAGATTAAATAATATTTGACCAAGGGAATGGCAGAGACCGGTTTTGAAGATTGGTCTGAAACTCCACCACACCATGCTATTTCTCCAAGTAGATTGTCTACTTCTA
Source organism: Pteropus vampyrus (assembly GCF_000151845.1). Classification (NCBI taxonomy): domain Eukaryota; kingdom Metazoa; phylum Chordata; class Mammalia; order Chiroptera; family Pteropodidae; genus Pteropus; species Pteropus vampyrus. Next base: position 4,858,407 of record NW_011888927.1, read on the forward strand.
GCAGGCAGGGATTGTTTCCCTTTCCATATAGTACCCCTTTTTATTCTCACACTTAGTGGCACTATTTATGTGTTGATAATTACTGAAGTTGAGTGATAAGTATATGGACTTGCATTATTCTGTTCCCTTTTGTATGTGTTGGGAGTTTTAAATAATAAAGACATTTTAATTATGGTCTGAATATATTTACTAAGTAGCTTAATACATTTAGAAAGACTTTCAGAAATCATTGAAAAAAGTTTTTCTTTTTTAGTTAACCCTAGTTATTTCCAAAGAATTATTACCTGTGGTTATCCATATGTATAAGATTACATATTATAATCCTCAAAGCAACCACTAGAATAATAATACAAGGAGGTACAGCTAAAATGCCAATGGAGAAATTAAAATAGAAATTTAAAAGTTTATAAAAGCCCAGACCATCAAAAAATTGATAAATTCGACTTCAACAGAAATACAAACTTCTGTTCTTTAAAAGATAGTGCTAAGGAAATGCAAGAAAATTCACAGGTGGGAGAAGCCAAACACATGTCTGATAAATAACTTGTATCCAAAATATATAAAGAACTCTCAAAACTCAACAATAAGAAAACAATTTATCTTTAACAAAGGTGCCAAAACATTCCAATGGGGAAAGAAGAGTATTTTCAATATATAGTGCCGGAATAAGTGAACACTCATGTGGGAGAAAAAAATACACCTAGACCATTCCTCACAGCATGCACAAAAATTAATTTGGAAAAAAATTAATTTGAGATGAATCATTAAATGTAAAAACTAAAGCTTCTAGAAGAATATATATGGAAGACTGCTGTGTGACAAGATGGTAGGCAAAGATGCTTAGAATAAAGAAAGCAATAATTAAAAATTTGGTAAATTATACTTCAACAGAAAGACTTCTCATCAAAACATAATTAAAATATACAGGCAAACCACAGAGAAACATTTTGACAAAGGATTTGTTTTCAGAGTACATAAAATACTTCTACAACTCAATCCTAACACCTCAAATAACCCAAATTTTAAAAAATTATTATGGTGACATTGGTTAACGGAATCCAGTAAGTTTCAAATGTACAATTTAACAGTTAGTCATATATATATTGCATTGTATGTTTACTGCCCATAGTTAGATTTATCACAACATATTTGACCCTTTTTACGTCATCTACGCCCCACCCACCCCACCCCCACCCTCTGGTAACCACTAGTCTATTGTCAATGTCCATAAGTCTCTGTCATGTTTGTTGCTTTTAGATTTATATCCCACATTTAAGTGATATCATGTGGTTTTCAACTTAGATTTTTATCTGGCTTATTTCGCTTAGCATGATTATCCCAAGAGCCATCCATGTTGTCACAAATGGCATTATTTCATCTCTTCGTATGACTAATATTCCATTGTATAAATGTACCACATCTTCTTTATCCAATCATCTATTGTAGGACACTTCAGTTGCTTCCATGTACTGGCCACCGTGAATAATGCTGCTATGAACATCAGTGTGCAAATATCTTTTTGGATATATGTTTTCAAGTCTTTGGGGTAAATATCCAGTAGAGGGATTGCTGGATCATATTCAAATAACCCAATTTTTAAAAGTGGATTTTTTTTTTTTAGGCGAGGCAGCCCTTGATTGACCTCACAGATTGCAAGGACCTTGTCTGCTTACAAACCCTTATTTTTTTTACTTTTTATGCCTACAGCACCTGGTCTTCCTAGGTGGTCTCCCATCCAAGTACTAGCCAGGCCTGACCCTGCTTAGCTTCCAAAATCAGATGGGATTGGGCTTGTTCAGGGTAGCATGGCCATAGACTAAAAATGGAATTTTTAAAAATGTAAGTCAGCAAGTAATATTTTTAGCAGAAACCTAGATTGTCCCCACGCTACTTGGGAGCCTATTATTGTTGGAGGATTAGATAAAGTCATCTCTGCCACTGAGGTTTCTTGAGGATTTTCCCAGGGCCTGACTTACAGAATGCACTTTTGAAGGGAGAAGGTAAAGGTCTGCTGTTTATTCTATTTTATTTAAAATAATTGGATAACATTTTATGCACCTAGAATACTAAAGAGCTCTCATGATACTAGGAACAAACCATAAATGTTGGGGGGGATGCTTTTGGTTTGGGGACAGGGGTTCTTTGATTTTTTTTTTTCTTTCTAGGATGAAAGCTCATTGGCTCTATTTCAGAGCTCACAATTGATGAATAACATTAAGAAAGAGAATCATTTGCCCATTATGCCCCAAATAGCCAAAGAAATGCCCATTTGAATTGTTCTCGATTTTTTCCTTCTCTGAAACTACTCTCTTTATCATACAAAATATGCACCTAGAAATTTAGGTAATATTTTTTAAATGGTGTTTCTTCCAGGTACTTAAATAATTTTATTAATGTGTTAAAATATGTGGTTCATTACAAAATTATGTGACTCATGGCTGAGGTTCTATCTAATTTAATAGTCTAAGATGGAAACTTTTCTCACTTCTCTTGTATCAAAAAGACATTTTAAAGTATAGTTTGACTCACATAAATCTTCAGGTTCATAATAGACATTTCAACTCAAATCTATTTTGCATTGTGAATTGAATGACAGAAGAAAAAGGAATAAAGAATTTAGATTTAATTCCTTCCTGAAAAAGGAATAAAGAATTTAGATCCAACTTCAGGTCTGTCCACACTGCAGTATATTCAGGAGAAGCCAACGCAGTTGTGGTTGAGTTATGGATCTTCCTCCTTCATGATTGGCCTGCCACCTTTACACTCCTTGTATTAATTTCCTGTCACTAAGGTAACAAATTACAAAAAAAAAAAAAAAGGGGTGGCTTAAAATGAGAGAAATTTATTTTCTCTCAGTTCTGGAGGTCAGAAGTCTGACCTCCAGACTTCTGACTCAAAGTGTGGGCAGGGCAACACTCCCTTTCCAGCTTCTGATAGTTACTCACATTTTTTGGCTTGTGGGCTCAACTCCAGAATAATTTAAATAGAGAGGTGTGTGTGGTTGTGAAAGTGACATATTCCTCCCAATCTCTACTGGTTTGTATGCAAAATAGAAATGCAACAAGGCTCAAATTTCAAAAGAACATTGTAAGAATCTAAGCTCAAATTTTACCTAGAGAATTATTAATTCCATAAACATTTGTGATATGCTTGCCTACTTTATGCCAAGCAGTATGCTCAGCTCTGAAGAATCAATGATAAAAAAGACAAGGAGCCAATTTCAAGAAGCTCTTCTTGTAAACAATGAGACATGTGGAAGAAAATGTGTCATCCTTATTCAACAAGGTAAGAGCTATTGTAGTGATTAAATGTTTGTTTGTTTTCTCAGAAGAAGTGACATTTGAGGTGAGCTTGGAAGAACAGGGAGAATTTCTGAGGGCACACAAGGGTTCAAGAAGGCATTTCAGGCAGAAGCAACAGCAAGTTCAATGGCACTGAGGTATAAGGGTGAGCGGTGTTCACTGAAGAGGTAAAGTGGCCTCAATGGTAGGGTTGGAGCAAATGTGTCATTTGAAGACCTTTACATCCAGGTCGAGAGTTTAGACTCATGGGCATCAAGAAGCCACTAGACGCAGGTGTGGTGCTAGTACACTCTTCCCCATCAGTATAACCCTGTTTTTCTGTTGTCTCTGCTTCAGGGTCAGTTGCAAAGCCAAAGGTGTTACAGGCCACCTCAGGTTCTCTGCTACAAAAGCAGACTGCCTGCTGAAATGCTGTTTGAAAGACCTAAGAAATGATTTAGCCTTTTACATTTTGGGAACAACTCTTTACTCCTTTAGTATGACTTTGGAGACACTAATATGGCCTGAGATGACACTGAATTGGTAACCTAGATCTCTAAACCAAGTCGAGAGAGTTCGGTTTATATCTCAGCCACTGGGCGAATCTGGATGTCCTTTGTTGTTGGTGTCATTTTTGTTGCTCTGTTTCTCAGAGCTGGCTTCAAATCAAGCATGATTATCATGATTTTTACTTTTTGTTGCCTGTATTCCATCTTAGTTGTAGGAGATATAGCTCGAAGTTGAGCAGGATTGAAAGATATGCAATCCCTCTCTTTCCCTCTCTGACTAGCCCAGATTATGCCATTGTGTTTTGGGAAGGCTGGTAGTAGGGAGGAAGATGGACCAAAGGAGGGACCATGGGAGAAAGGACAGCTGCTTCCAAGTCCCAGTTGATGATAAGGAATACCTAACAAAAGCAGAGGCCATGAGGTCAGGCTGGGCTTGAGAGCAAACACTCTGAAGGAAGGTGGCCACCCTGCTTAGCCCTGTCTTCCTTTACAGGTCCTGGCTTCTAGAATTGCCTCATACTCTAAGAGGCAAAACAGCTGTAACATGTTTTAAACAGAGGAAGATCTTTCCTTTTTAATATACCCCTTTAACATTTTGAAAACAAAACAGAGGATACATAGTGAATGACGAGAGAATTATAAGGGTCAACTTTAAACAATCAGATTACTAACACTGTGTTGATACTGCCAAATGGGACAAATGGTCATGGGTTTTTGTTTCTTTTTTAAACCAACTTTGTCTATGAGCCTCTATCCAAATGGGAGATGAGGAGAGAGATTTAATTTCAGTGGTTTCTGGGCCTTCCCTCACCTCCAGGTTCTCACTGGATCTGGAAGCTTTACGTGGCCCCAGGCTATGAGGGTGAACTTCTCTTTTACCCACCGTAGTCACTATGGTCCCCTGGCCCACAGCTCTTTGCTTCTGTTCTCTGTGTGGCAAGAGGCTTATTTCTCTTCTCGCCTCTTCTCTTTGGTGTACTTTCAAACTGAAATCTGCCCACTGCCATAAAAAGCAGTTATGACTGCTATGATCTTAAGGTGTCTGGCTTACTCCATTAATCACATGAGCGACTGTTCTATTATCTTTGAAATTCTCATTGTCACTCAGGAATCAGTCTATAAACAATAATTTTTCCTTTCCCTGACTCAGACCAGAGGAAAGAAAAAGGAGATGAAATTCTTGTCCCTGTTCGTGATACATTAATAGCTATGTCAACTCTTCCCACCCCCTACCCCCAACCCCCAGTAGAGACAGGAAGGATTTTAAAAGGTTATACAGTCCAACAGTGAACGTTTTAAAATTTTCTCCCTGCTTCCCACAGTATCCTTTTCATTTAGTGTCCTTTCCTCTTCCTTACCATTATGTTTGAATTTATAATCTAATTAAGTTAGTGATTTGATCAACACATATCTATTGGATTTCTTTTATGTGTGTAGCTCTGGGCCAAGTACTCTATTTTCTTCTCAATTTCTAATTGAGAAATGCTAGCAGACCTTCATTCAGATGCCTCTGGGTTTGGAAGAGCCTTTTTGCCTGGAATATCTCAACTGCTACTTTTGCAAATGCTCCGTTTAATAAAGAGGCCAAACGGGGTAACTTAGACCAGAAAATAATGGTTTAGGAACCTGAATAATCCTAAAGTTTTTTTCCTCCATTTGATCATACTTATCGACCAAATGATTGCAAATTATCTACTTAGTATTGTGTTGATACATTCTGAAGAAAATGTCATCATCAGCTTTATCAGTAATACATTCTGCTCTTCAAAACAAAGGTTTAAGGTTAAGAAACAAAGAAATAAAAAACAATTGTTTTTGTGCTCGCTTCAGCAGCACATATACTAAAAAGAATTATTTTATTTAAATGTATAATTTATTTTAAAAATCAAGGAAACTTCGGTCTTAGTGAACATAATGATAAAATGTAAATATTACCTTTAGTCCATTGCTCCTTTAGGAAAATAAATATTTCTTAAATGGGGAGCTCTTATAAAGGAGAACAAATGAGCTATGTTTTTATACAAATGGAACTAAAGTTAGAAGTTATTCATAGATAAATAGCTATGAAAATCTATTCTAATTTATTTAGTCTTTCCCAATTATAAAGTGCATTATTTATGGATTGGGCTCAACATGCTTGATGCTAGAAATGTAAGGGTGAGCATTTTCTAAGGAGCATACAGTGTAGTGACTACTGTAATCTAATTAACAATTTACTACTTCAACATTATTGAGTGCTTTAACTTCAAAGTCCAGGAGTTTTTTAAGGAGAGTTGATGTAATGAAATTCCAGGGTATTTATTTACTCACTTAACCACTGATGTTTAAACAGACCCAAGTCTCTCACATCAAAAACAGTGAGGACACTATTTCCTCTTTACTCTACTTCCTCTTCCAGTTACCTACTGCCTTCTCCTTCCCGGACCTCTCTCTTCACAGCTGAACTTCTCTAGAGCTTGATGTACCACCTTTCTGTCCTTTCCATCTATTCAGTTCTAATCTGACATTTAAAGAGCAATTTTATCTCTTGCAATAGAATTTCCTGTTCAAAAACTGCCATTAATTTCAAAAGCTGATATATCCAGGAGAGCTTTCTATTAGATTGGGATACTCATCATCATATGCCCAGCTGCTGTGTGTGCCTTCTCCTAAAAGGAGAAAAGGAGAAAGCCACTTTGCTGTGCGGAAGTGCCTTGTGTGTTTATAAAATCCACGTAAAAAAGTTTAGTGGTTGCTATATTTATAAGACAAATTGGTTACCCCTGAGAATGCTTGAAGATGAGATTCTCAAAGATCTTTGTGCTGATGAAAATGGAATCATTATTTTTGAACTCCCTCTGCTCACGTCAATGACTCCCACTGCAGACAAGCCAGTGGTTATAAGTAGCCATGAATCCCCTTGTGGATTGTAGGCAAGGCCAGCCCAAGCCCAACTCCTGGTAAGCTTTATTAGCCCTTAATATGTGCTTTGTTTTCATTTCACACCTTGGGGTGGGAGACAATCTTTACTTATGCTAGTGTGGTGTGCATCTGTCTCAGACATGTGTGTAAGGTTCATTTCTCAGTTTGGCTTTTTTTCTTCCTTCCTTCCTTCCTTTCTTTTCTTTTCTTTTCTTTTTTCTTTTCTTTTCTTTTCTTCTCTTTTCTTCTCTTTTCTTTTCTTTTCTTTCTTTCTTTCTTTCTTTCTTTCTTTCTTTCTTTCTTTCTTTCTTTCTTTCTCTTTCTTTTTTTTGAGACTGCTGTCAACACTTATGAGTAATTTAAGATTGGTTTTGGGTGCTTTTTAATTTTTTGTTTAAGAATTTCATTTTCTTTGACGGTAACAAAGTGTACTTTTTCAAGACTGAAAAGGCATACTCAGACTTTGTAGGTTGTATTCATAATGACTTTGCTTATCATTGTATAATGTTCTCATCATCATGGACTCCTTTAAGCTCATCAACTGGATTTTGGAGGTCTCATTTGCAAGTGAACTTAGAAAAAAGAAGGCTACAAAATTCAGGTGAACCAATATACTATTTCTTTTTCCTTGACTCCCTTTAAAAATGTTTCTTCTTTCTCTTTTTTGCTTTTGTCCTCCCATCTCTTCTATGTCTCTTCCCACCCACCACCCCGCCTGCCCCCACCGACCATCTACATTTCTCTGATCCTTCCTTTCACTCAGCTTCGTTCTCACCATGCCCACAATGTTCCTGCTGCTGTGTGTTGCTCTGGTGATACTTGGACCTGTGCATGGAGCCACACTGAGAAACAAAGAGAAATGGAAGCCACTAAACAACCCTAGAAACCGAGATCTGGTGAGAACATACACTGGGGCATGCTGGGCTGCAGGGTGAAGTTGGCACCACTCTGGATTTCTGCACAATGCACTCCACTAGAGCACAGTGCACAGGGGCTCCCAAGGGCTGAGAAGATTCCCCGGGAGGACCAGGTGAGAGTTTTGCTCGCCTAGTAGCTGGCATCCCATTGTTTCTCTGGCCAATTTACATTTGTTTCTGTACAGAGAAACAAATTTATATTTAGAAATGATCTTGTATACACACAGCACATTACATTTGTAAATGATCTTATACACATTGACTTTACAGCCTCGATTTCTAATACACAAAATCAAGAGCGTAACAGAATTGCTTTTTGCACAGTTTAGATTGAACTGATAATAAAACAGATTCTCAGATAACCAACACTTGCAAAGCTCAACTGCAAAAACTGAAAGATGACCTGCCTTCTTATCAATTTACCAGGCATTATTTTCAACATAAAATTATCTAAGAAACACAATATGAGCTATGTATAAAAATGCTCTTTTAAAAAATATGCCAAGTACAATAAACATGCTGACATTACTATTTCAAAATACAGTTTTCCTAAAGAAAACGATGTGGAATATAACAATATAGGGTAAAAACAAATAGCCCTTTGCACAGCTTCTGTGTATTCATTTCCTAAAGGGAAGCTGAAAAACACATGTCTGAAAAGAAACTATTTCAGAAGACAACGACTGAATCTTATTTTTAGTCAGAGTGGAGGCACCAACTCTCATCACTGTGTAGTTCAATTTACTCTCTGACGTTGCTACTCAGAGGTGGTTTACAATGAACTCTCTGTGGTGCTGTTAAATAGTTGATATTCCTCTCTCTATTTCCACCAAGAATGGTGAATAATCTTGCTTAGGGTTGAAATGTTGGAAAGAAGCCAAGCGGAGGACAGAGCAGGGGGAGGGGAAGGAGTAGCCAAAGCTGTCCTTCTGTTTCCCAGTTTTCCACCTCTTGCCTCCTAGATAAGCCCTAAAGTCAATCCAGGGGAAAAAAAGAGAGGGGGGAAAATATCCATTTTTGAGTATTTTTGGTGTTTAATTTATATATGGCAATCGAATATTTTCTTTCTTCAGTTTTTCAGAACCCTTCAGGCGTATTTTAAGGGAAGAGGTCTTGATCTTAAAAAGTTTCCAAGTACTTTCTCCATGAACGAGAATCCCAGACCTCTCTCTTTCCAATCAGAATTTATTGCCTCTGCATTTGCAGATTATGAAGAGCAGAAAAACTCCTTTCCCAATTACTTCAAAGGCTGAATGTTTCTTCTGAGAGCAGGTAAAAGTTATCCCTTTATTCCCAGGATCTGTCCAAACATACAACTCAGTCATAAAGAGATTTTGAAAATATTATTTGTAAAATGATGTTATTTTCTCATAGAAATAAGTGCTTACATCAGAAGATGCATATCACTGGTAATATTTGGATTTGGTTTAGATATTTCTTGGTCTGGTTTTAAAAAGAAATGACATTTATAATTTTTTTAATCATAGTTTTCTGGGAAGAGATATATTAAAATAGAATTATCACTCTTAATAAGATTATTAAATATAATAGAATACCACATACTTTTATCTATACCCTTTTTTTCCAGACCAGGTCATATAGCTAAGTTATATGGAAAATCATATATAAAAAGATATGTCAAATTGTGCAGTTGAATGAAATAGGAAGTGAAGTTAAAATAACAGTTCTTTTTAGGAAAAAATAATAAGCATATATTTGAGCTTGAACTTCCTCACCTACAGGGAAAAAAAAAAGGTAAAATATTAGTAAAAAGGAAATTTTTCATAGGAAAAATAGTCTAAATTTATTTATACTTAAGATTTGAGTTTTATTATTACTTTAGCATTCCTAGCAAATATATGCCCACCCTTAAAAAAAACAGGTGTTAATGGTGCATTCCAGAAAAATACATTATGATTCTAGTCTATTAGCTTTTTGTTCAGCCAAATAATAAAGGAAACTGAATCATAATTAAAATGTACTCCCATTCTTCCACAAGAGTAGGAATGAAATTGCGAGGAAGCATACCACTGTTGCACTTTATTGTGCATGCGAAAGGATTTTGATCAGTTCTTTTAAATGTGATTTTTTAAAAATAATGATGTTATTCTAAAAAGAAAATACAACTTATCATGTGGCATATGCACTTGAAAACTGTCCTACAATGAGAACATAAAATAGAGAAACAGAAGATATTCATAAAGTGTTTCCTCGACTACCTTTCACATTTAAACTTTAGGCAATCAGACACTAAAACAGAAAATAGTTATGGATACACAGTACCTGCTTTAGTCTGAGACAGTCTTGCAGACAATTTGCTTGCAAGCCTTAGTTTCTTCATCTATAAATTGCAGATACTAATCTCTAACTCATAAAAAGTATCAGAGAAAATATCAAATATATACTTTCATGTGAGCATGGAACGAGATAATGTTTGAAGGCAGGAAACAGAGAAAGCACCCAGTTGTTGGTGGTGAAATATGATGGGAATTATTCAACTTTGTGAAATAAGCAAAGCTTCTGATTTGGAGAATATTTCATAATTACAAGCTCTCTTTTCCTAAAATAACTGATTAGAAAATGAAGACAAAAAGAGTTTTTGTAGAAATATGTTGATATTTGAGTCTTTGTGTTAACTGTACAGTCTTCATTTTCTATGTCATTATAACATTTTCTTGTTCTTTCAGGTGTCTGGCTACTTTAAAACTACAGATGAAGACTCTTACTAGAAAAACTAAATCATGGTCATGGTAAACTTCCCCTCCTCCACTTTTGTCAATTTGCAATGATTTTATTCTACATTTCTAGACTTACATATAAATAGATTGACTCTTGAGACATAGGCGACTTATGTACTTATTTTTGGTGTTTTTTCCATTCTATAACCATAAATATCAATGTAGAGCACCGTACATATCTGCAAGAGTTACAAAAACACCATGAAGTCAAAAGAAAGGATGATCTTCTCAATTACATGTTTCTTTTAAGTTTGTCTTATGTGTATTTACCTTTTACCAATCAATATTTTTATTTGAAAAGGATACTGTTCTTGTTTACTTTAGTTCAAAATTTGCCTTTTTCATAGAAAGAAGATGCATTCTCATTTTAAACATATGCTATTGGAAGACTGCAGTCTTAATTTCATATAAAGGAAGATAAGTGATAAATATACACAATTAAGTTGAAATAGAAAGCAAAGAAACATGGGATTCTAGGAGTTGCTGGAGTCCCTGGAAGATGCTCTCTGCCACTATTTTCAGAGATGGACATTGTGCTACACCAAGTATCCAAGCCAGGCCTCAGCTCTGGCTCTCCCATGCACAACCTCCTCAAGAAGGGAGAGTAGAAACTGGTGTGAGTCACAACCAACCTTCTCCCTTCCCTCCTCACTTGGGCTGAATTATTCTCATTTGGAATAACTGCTCTTCCTATAGTTTTATGGAGAGCTGCATCATTTTCTTTGTGATTCCTGCAAAAGAAATATTGTCCTAGAAGCAAACATCTGTGTTCTAATAACACTGGTCTGTACATTCCAAATTAGTTTTCTGTGACTTTTTTTGGAGGATGGTAGAAACTGAATATCAAGAATAACATATTTTTTGCAAGAACAGATTCTGTGTCTGGTTTAGTATGTTCTCTTGTAATTAATTGTACATGTGTCAGTTTTCCCTGGAGGGTCGTGAGGTCTTTGTAAGCCATTTTTATTTTTCCAGCACCTAACACAATGCCTAGTATGTAGCAAGTGTTCAATAAATAATTGTTAAATTGAAGTAAATGCATGCTATTCTGCTATTATTCACACAGTAGTGGAAGTTGATTCTAGTTAATGTCAAGAATTTTTTTTACCATTGAAAATACATGTTATTATTGATGAGCTATTTCTCATAAAAATATTGCCTATTCAGATAAATGATAGAGTGGTAGGGAGTATTTCACCACTGTTCAGTTCTGCTCAAGAACCAGTGACTGGTTTTCCTTTTCTCTCTACTGCTCCGTGCTCTAGGTGTCAAGACCTCCACAAAAGGAATGCTTATCAGTTTCAGGGCCTTTGAAAAGAAGGGGCATCCACACAGACTTTTAGCTATGAGATTGCAAAGTCTCAGGGCAAGGTCATGCTTCTGGAGATTTTTCACAATTGGAAGGTAGCTATCTCCACACTGACTAGAGTTTCTTAATGGTGATGCTATTGGCAGTTGGGAAAGGACAAGTCTTCCCTGTTGTGTGACAATTTAGCATACCTTGTCCCCAGACACTATATGTTAGTAGTTTCTTGCTCTTTTATTCTGACAACCAAAACTTCCCTACGCACATATCTAAAAGCCCATTGGGGAAATGATTTTGTTTATGGCTGAGAACCATTGATAAGAAAAGAGTAGAAGTATAGTGTTTCCTTCAATGGAAATAAATGTTCTGCAGGCGATCTAGGCTCTCGAGGGGTCCATGGTCACTTCTCTGTATAGGCCTCTGACAGCCTTGTGGATGAAAAAAAAAGTGGAGAAGGCTCTATGGAAAATAACCTCACAGAGGTTTCTGGTCACAAATTCCCAACTGGTCAGGTTATGGTGAATAGTCACGCCCCAGGCTTATAACTTCTTTAGTAAAAGGTTCATCTTTGCCTTAAGCAAGCCCTGTCTATTGTTTCTGTGCATCGAAGTTAACACATCTTTGAAAGAAACCAGTAACAAACCCTCACAAGAGCACAGAATCCTGTTAACTATCCTGTGATCCACTCTCCTCTTTGCCTTTTCCCACCTCCATGTAATCTTCTTTATGCTCCCCCCTAATTCCAAATGCATAAAAGAAGCTGCAAAACTGTTTTTCTCTAGAGCATTTGAGATCTTGCTCCCCTGAACATGTGATCAGTTTGGCTTATAATAAACTCATAAAAATTCTCTCCAGATTTGGACATTTCTTACATCAACAGCCTCTCAATACTGACTCTTTGATGAGTACCCCATTCCCCATCCCCAGGACATGTTCTATTGTCTCCTATCCCAGATCAATGCTGGCAAAGAACTGTTAAAGGTATGAGGTTTTACCCTACTTGCAAGCTACATGCTGTCTGCTACAGTTTCACCGATCCTGGCAGACACATGAGACTCTTGGGCCTGAAGCAACAGACTTGGTTACTCATGGTGCAACAGGCAGCACCAGTTTTAACATTCACCTTTGTTCTCCTTATCTCTCAAGTATCATGGGGCTAGGTGGAGCTGGGTCAGAGTGTATGCTGTGTACAAGTGGGTTTGTGCCACAGCTGAAGAATCCTGAACTTAGGAAACTCATTCTTAAAGGGGCTTACTAACAAACAAGCTCAACTTTTGCCCCACAGAGAAACATTATCTTTATTATACTTGCCAGAAAACAAATATGCCCTCTGCCCCAGAGGGAGACAATATCTCATCTTTCAAAACTCTTTGTTCTACAGACATCCTTGAAAAGATAGCTCAGAATGAAAGCCGTCATAAACTTTTATAGAAAAGTGGGAGAACCATGGAAAAATTATCTTCCCAGAAGGGTCACACTCCATTCTAGCTCCTTTGCTTAATAAGGAGGAAGGATGGAGTCATCTTTTTCTTCTGTATTCTTAATTCTATTGTCAGGACACAAATTCAATGTTCTACTTTCTTAAGACATTCAATTTTGATTCTCAAAAATGAGTCTGAAAGTCTAAAAAGTTTCTTCTTGCTATTTTCATTACTGCTATAACAATTTCACTTCATCTCAAGGTAATGTGGATGCCTCTGACTCACCAGGGGACAAATCACGTACAGGAAAGTAGAGAAAAGAAAAACAGAATGATTACAATTTCAAGTTATGTTGCTGCATTCTGACCTGTAAAGAATAAAGGTGTTCCATAGCAGAGAAACTATCTTTCCACCTCTTGCTTCCTGCTCTCTATTCTCCACAACGTGAATCTATATCTTCATCTATAAAGAGGCACAAATGGCCAGATAATAGGCTCCCTGTAACTCGTCTCTAACCTTAGTTGCATATTGAACTGTATTCCCCACACCTCAACTCCTTTGACCATTCCTAAGGCACTTTCAATTCCATCCAATTTAAGTCATAAATATGTTTTGAACACAGATTACTAGGCCATAGAGAGTTCACAAAGATGCATCAGGTAGTGCTGTTCTCAAGATGTTGACAGCGCGTGTCTCTAGAGAAGGACAGCAGAGAAATAGTTATAATACAAGGTAAAATACAAACTACAGGAGCATGTAGGAGGTGAAGAATAGTTCCATGGAAGGGAAGCAGTATATCACAGTAATTCCAAACATGGGATTTGGAGACAGATAGACCAGGGTTCAAATCCTGTCTCTACTACTAATTAGATGTGGATCCTTGCAATTAGAAATAACAACATCCATTTTTAAGAATTATTTGAGACATATATGCAATATGCATAAGACCGGGCTCATAGTAAAAGGGCAACAGTGTATGGTAATCATATGAAGCATTTGACTGTTAAGAAGAGAAGAAAACTTGGGTGGGAGTTAGAGGTGGGACATCAAGTCCAGATAAACTTATTGACAGACTAAGAAGGAGCCCGAGGAAAGGGTGTTTGAGGATTTGTGGAAGAAGGGAAAAGTGATGATGCTATTGATTGGAGATGAGATTTAGACCATAAATTGGGGGAAGACTTTAGCTTTCTGTCGTAGGTGAAATTGGTTCAATTAAAAAAAAAATTACTACAGCCAAAACCAAATTAATTTACACAAATATTCAGAAAAGGAAAAGGACTGGGAGTGAGAATCTTAATGGAGAGTTAAAAGACACGATCTGGATTAAGGTAAATCTCTTTGGGGCGCATTTTTCCCAACTCCTTAATAACAAGCAGGAGGCCTGAGCCAGGCGGCAGGCGAGGGCGGGGCGCGAGGAGGTTCCGTCAGAATGGTCCCGCCCGCATCGCCCGGAAGGACGTCGGGCCAGGCGCTCCCGCGGAACCCGAGCGCGGCGGCTGCGGTGCAGGCCGGGCCCGTTTTCCCGAAGGACACGAGGTCCCTGCTCCCGGCACCCCAGCGCTTGCTTGAGTGTGGGAGGCGTTGCTCTTTCGGTTCGCTGTCCCGGTTCCTGGGGCAGCATATCCGGACCCCGCAGAGATGTCGGGGTTCAGCCCGGAGCTCATTGACTACCTGGAAGGGAAGATCTCCTTTGAGGAATTCGAAAGGCGGAGAGAAGAGAGAAAAACCCGCGAGAAGAAAGTGAGGAGATGCTAGGCCAGGATTCCCCTCACTGTCTTGTCGCCCTAATACGCTTAGGGAAATGTGGGGAACCCAGCAGCTTCTCCTACTTCTTACTGAAACCCCGGTTCTCACCTCATCCCTGTGCCAAGCTCCTCTTAAAAACATTTCCCCCACCAAAATGCTTTTGTCTTGGTTGTGACCTTTTTTTTTCTTTGTCAAATATACTAATTTTTACTTGC
>NW_011888927.1:4873490-4890232 GCF_000151845.1 Pteropus vampyrus
TAGAGAAGGACAGCAGAGAAATAGTTATAATACAAGGTAAAATACAAACTACAGGAGCATGTAGGAGGTGAAGAATAGTTCCATGGAAGGGAAGCAGTATATCACAGTAATTCCAAACATGGGATTTGGAGACAGATAGACCAGGGTTCAAATCCTGTCTCTACTACTAATTAGATGTGGATCCTTGCAATTAGAAATAACAACATCCATTTTTAAGAATTATTTGAGACATATATGCAATATGCATAAGACCGGGCTCATAGTAAAAGGGCAACAGTGTATGGTAATCATATGAAGCATTTGACTGTTAAGAAGAGAAGAAAACTTGGGTGGGAGTTAGAGGTGGGACATCAAGTCCAGATAAACTTATTGACAGACTAAGAAGGAGCCCGAGGAAAGGGTGTTTGAGGATTTGTGGAAGAAGGGAAAAGTGATGATGCTATTGATTGGAGATGAGATTTAGACCATAAATTGGGGGAAGACTTTAGCTTTCTGTCGTAGGTGAAATTGGTTCAATTAAAAAAAAAATTACTACAGCCAAAACCAAATTAATTTACACAAATATTCAGAAAAGGAAAAGGACTGGGAGTGAGAATCTTAATGGAGAGTTAAAAGACACGATCTGGATTAAGGTAAATCTCTTTGGGGCGCATTTTTCCCAACTCCTTAATAACAAGCAGGAGGCCTGAGCCAGGCGGCAGGCGAGGGCGGGGCGCGAGGAGGTTCCGTCAGAATGGTCCCGCCCGCATCGCCCGGAAGGACGTCGGGCCAGGCGCTCCCGCGGAACCCGAGCGCGGCGGCTGCGGTGCAGGCCGGGCCCGTTTTCCCGAAGGACACGAGGTCCCTGCTCCCGGCACCCCAGCGCTTGCTTGAGTGTGGGAGGCGTTGCTCTTTCGGTTCGCTGTCCCGGTTCCTGGGGCAGCATATCCGGACCCCGCAGAGATGTCGGGGTTCAGCCCGGAGCTCATTGACTACCTGGAAGGGAAGATCTCCTTTGAGGAATTCGAAAGGCGGAGAGAAGAGAGAAAAACCCGCGAGAAGAAAGTGAGGAGATGCTAGGCCAGGATTCCCCTCACTGTCTTGTCGCCCTAATACGCTTAGGGAAATGTGGGGAACCCAGCAGCTTCTCCTACTTCTTACTGAAACCCCGGTTCTCACCTCATCCCTGTGCCAAGCTCCTCTTAAAAACATTTCCCCCACCAAAATGCTTTTGTCTTGGTTGTGACCTTTTTTTTTCTTTGTCAAATATACTAATTTTTACTTGCTGGTAGCTTAACGCTAGTAGGTTAAATGGGAGAATGGGGAGTAGAATTTGGTGTCAGAGTATCTGGTTCTAGTCCTCGCATCTGGTTCTAGTCCTCGCTTTGCCACTAAGCCTTTTTGTGACTGGGTGGACGCACCTCTCTTCTTTAGGCCTCAGTTTCTCTATTTCTAAACAGGGATTTGAGCTCCCTTTTTGGGGGAAGTCTCTCAATCTTTCACGCAAAAAAAGTGAATTTTCTTGTGTGACAAAATCTTCACTCAGTTATTCATACTTATGAAGAAATATAAAAATTTTCCATATATTCTCAGTTGAAGTCCGAGGGAAAATAAAATTGCACCTTTTGAAATTAATTGGTGGATTCTTTCCTAATTCATGCAAGTAATAGTGCCCTATCTCTTTTCATTAAAAAAACAAAACAAAACAAAACTAGGTTACAATGTATATTTGTATACATTGTATACAAAGATAATTTTAATTTTTACAATTGTATAAAAATTTTTACAATTGTCTACAAATTGTACACAAATTTTTACAATTGTATACAAATTGTCTACAAATTGTATACAAATTTTTACAATTGTATACAAATTTTTACATTGTATACAAAGATAATTTTAATTTTCACAATTGACTGATTTAGACTGAAGGATGAGTCTTAAGTACTCTGAAAGGCTTTGACAATATTCAGATTTAGATTCTACATACTGTATGTGCGGAGAGCTCAAGTTTTATAAAAACAAAATGAAGCAAATGCCTGGTTCTCAACAGGAGACAGCTAAATTTGCATTAGTTTTTGGAGTCATGAATTTATTTTCAATCACAGAGTCTTCAGGAAAAAGGAAAGCTATCAGCTGAAGAAAATACAAATGATTCAGAAGTTCCATCATCATCAGGAATTGACTCTACCAAATCTCGGGACAAAGATGCCAATGAAGGTATGTTAAGATCATTTGCTACCTGCAATAAATTTTAAGAGTATCTACTAATTTAGTGAAAACGTTCTTTTTTCATTGCAGTGGCATTCTGTTGATTACCTGGTTTATTAGGAGCATAGTGCTTAATATATAATAGGGGCTCAATAAATATTTGTTGAGTTATTGAATATGGTGATGGTTAGTCAGTCTTATGGGTGGAAAAGTGTTTCAAATTGACATCAGTGTTAGGGAGGCTTTTTAGAGTTATTTTTTAAAATTGGTTTTCTCAGTTGGTTACTAATTACTTCCAGACTTTACTCACCCAAATTGTAATGAATTATACTTCTATACAAAATGGCTTCCAAAACATTGCTTTAGCTATAGGAAATAAAATAGAAATGTCAGAGTGGAAGCCCAATTTGCCCAGCTGAGACCTCACACACAGCATAGGTATCTTGATATACTACCTCATTCTAGGATCCAGTCCTCAGCTCAGCATATCCAGATATTAAATTGGTAGTGTGCCCAGACTAATTAAACTTATCAGAACCTAACTGATAAACTAGTGTACAGACTTACTAATTTCCAGTGATAGATATACCTTTCTAATGATAAGACTACTGGTAATAATTCATGGTATCCCTTTTGCCATATCAAATTTCCTGGGATGATGTCAATTAGACATTATAGGTTCTGACTGACAACTAAGTTAAACTTTCTAGACCTGGAAGGTAGAAGTAGAGGCTATTTCTCCCCACCCCTCTGAACAAATAAGCCCTTACACAGAGAAAACACACTAGTAGGATGGACATAAAACAAACAGGCTTTATTCCTGTCCCCTTTGACCAATTTGGGAAGAAATGGCAAAGGAGAAAAAATTGGGGTTATAGTTTCTTACCTTGCCAGGCGAGTGGGGTGGAATAGAGGGCCAAAGTTCTAACAACCTGTGGGTCCTTCCTTATCTGTTCAGGGGAGGAGCAGCTCTTCCATCATCACGTCTTTGTAGTGCAACTGTCGTAGCAGCACTAGTGTCTGTAAGTCCTCTTGCCTAAAGCTGTGCCTGACAGGTGGCCCTCCCTAAAAAAGGTTAAGTGAATCTAATTCTACCTAACCATTAGCAGTCAGGCACAAAAGTTCTAAATGGTCTCAGCTCAAATAATTCCATCAGACCTTTTAAGATAAAAAGTTCCCAGTTTCTCAGGAAGGAATTGTCCCAGAACTTTACCAAGACCCTGAGTGAGTTTGGGCAAATATTCAAAGCAGAAGAAGGGTTCAGTTTTGAACAGGCTTTGGCAAAGTCTGCTAACTGTATTATATGGCCACTGTTGTCCTTGTCTTTTTCTTCCTATACATTGCTGAATACCACTGCTAAATTCTTGCTCTCTAGCACCTTTCCTACGATGCAAATAGGGCGTTCTTTTAATTACACTTTCAGTTTATTGTTACTGATATAAAAACTACAGTTTAATGAATTTTTGTATATTGACCCTGTATCTAGGAACCTTTCTAAGTTCAAATACATGGATCCTCTATGTACATAATCATATGTAAATAATGAATTTTATTTCTTCCTTGCCATCTTTATGCCCTCTATTTATATTCCCTTATTATATTAGCTAGGATTTCCAGTAAAATGTTGAAAGGAGTGGCATACTTGTCTCATTCCCAGTAACTTTGAATAATTCACCATTAACTGTGTTTGTGGAAAAATTTTTTATATTCTTTATCAAATTTAAGATATTCCCTTCCATTTCTAGTTGATTAAATGTTTTTATTAGGACGGGTGGTAGATTTTATCAAATACTTTTGTGTCTATCAAGATATTTTTCTCCTTTTTTTTCTGTTATTGTAATAAATTTTATTGATTGGTAGGGTTTTACACCCTTTTTTTCATATTTTGGATGTTTGGAATTCTTGAAGATGATCGTTAAGACTTCATAATAATTATTCGTTGCTCAGAATATGTAAGTTTTTTAATTCTGTTCTTTCTTAAACATACTGTCTCATTTATCCAGCATCTTTGGGGTTTGAGGTGTTTCACATAAGTGAATAAGCTTAAGAGTTTTTGAACACAAAGAAATATATATTTTTAAATTTTAACTATATTGTTAGAACTTCCTAAAATATGTTACATGTCTCTAATAGAAAATTGGCTTCTAGACTTAACTAACTTTTTGATCATTCAAGATCATCATTATGAACTTACAAAATCATTGTAGTGTAGAGGTACCCTTAGATATAAATGAAGTATGTCATGTTATTTTGTTTCTGAAATAATAATAATACTATTTTAATATTAATATCATGTATTAAGTTCTTAGTATATGCTGGCCATTATTCTAAGTGCATATAGATAAAAACCTATACTTAGAGTAGCACTATAATGCAGACATTATTATTAACCCCTTTTTACAGATGAGGAAATTGAGGTACAGAGCTTCACTAATTTGCCCAAGATTACACAGCTAGTGATAGATGGAGATGAAGTTTGAAACCAGATAGCTTGACTCTACAGGCCTCACCTTTAAACACTATGCTGTACTACCTAGATCTGTACCACTAGACTTATTTAGTTTTTAGGTCTACATCTTACAATTCATTTTTTTTTACTCTGCTCTTAACTGATACTGTGTGTGCTTCTGATTTCCCACTTAATTTTGCCTATATGTCTAGATGAGAATGTGTCAGTAATTCCTACAGAGTAAAGTACATAGCTTCATGATAGCTTTCTTTTTGGGGTTGTTTTTGAGAGTGTTCATTTGTCTGTTTTTTTGCATTCAAGTTTGGTATTGCTGGAGTAAATTTATATTCAAGAATTTACTGGAGTTTTTGTTCTTTTGACTATCATTTTTTTCTTTTTCTTTTTTTTTTTTTTTCCTATCTCAATGTGTCTTTTTTCAGGAGAAACATCAGATGGAGTTAGTAAGTCAGTTCACAAGGTCTTTGCTTCCATGCTTGGAGAGAATGAGGATGATGAGGAGGAAGAGGAAGAAGAAGAGGAGGAGGAGGAAGAAACACCTGAGCAACCCACTGCAGGCGATGTGTTTGTATTGGAAATGGTTCTTAATCGTGAAACCAAGAAAATGATGAAAGTAAATTGTTACTTATTTTGGTATTAATAAGCAGAATGTGAAAATATGACATTGAAAATCTTAAATTATACACATAGTTGGAAAGAATTCAGACTATAAGAAAGGAAATACTATGAGACAACCACTGTTACCTATTTCTTTTGTTTCATTTTAGAGATTTTTAAAACTGTAAAATCTTAATTATTGCATGTGTCAAAATATACTGTAGTTTTGCTCTTAAAAGGTCCATATTGTAACTTGATATTTTTTAACATACTTCATTCTGAGTAGATAAATTTGAAAGGAGGATCTTCAGTAAATTGCATCATAATAAGTCTCCTAGCATATGGATTCATTTTGCAGCATCCAGTTCTACATTTATTATTCTAATTAGTTACTTAGTAATTCCTGACCACTTTGGTTTTACTTTCTTTATATATTTTACTGTGCTTTGAACTTTCTACTGTTGTTGTTTTTGTTTTAACTTTCTGAAGTGCTCTTTTGGAGAATATTAGAATAATTTTAGTTATTTCCTGTGGTTGAGTTTTAGACTTTTTTCTGAAATATGGACTCTAATATTAATGAGTCAGTTAGAATTGCAGCCCTTTTGTCTTTAATTCTGAATGTAGACTGAAAAGTTTTAAAGAAAAGTTTCAGCTTATTAATATGGCTGGAATTGAAATCTAAAACATTACTGTATTTTAATCTAAATGTCATTTTTGTTCTGTACAGGAGAAAAGACCTCGGAGTAAACTTCCCAGAGCTCTGAGAGGTCTCATGGGTGAAGCCAACATACGCTTTGCTCGAGGAGAACATGAAGAGGCAATATTGATGTGCATGGAAATCATAAGACAAGGTGTTTTCTGTGGGGATTATTGAAAACTGCAGTTTAGCTTTAGCAAAGGGGGATTTTCATAAGGGGGGCATGGCGAAGAGTAGGGTTTCCATGAAATTACACTTGCTTAGAAAAGAAAATGCTTTAAAAATGCTAAAATATATGAAAATAAAAAATATAGTGTTCTAAATTCCATTAAGTAGTTTGTATAATCCTGATAGTTATTTAAAGAGTTTAAATATTAAAGAAAGGACCCATAGATAGAGCCATGGGATTGACAGTTCCAGTCTCTTCCCTCAAAGTAATTTATTTATTTTTTTAAATTTGTTATAGCTCCTTTGGCTTATGAGCCATTCTCTACTCTTGCCATGATATATGAAGACCAAGGTGACATGGAGAAATCACTGCAGTTTGAGTTGATTGCTGCACATTTAAATCCCAGTGACACTGAAGAATGGGTTAGATTGGCAGAAATGTCCCTGGAACAAGACAATATTAAGCAGGCTATTTTTTGCTACACAAAAGGTAATTAAAATGTTTTTCAATTTTGTTTGATAAAGTGTTACATAATAGGTTTTTTGAAAATTGTACTTGGTACTTTGAGGTGATATTAGCTGAAATGTGTTTATTCCTTACACTTTGTTCTACCAGAGGTAAGTATTGGAATTCCTGTAATTTCATGTTAATCAGCACTTTACTTACATTATGAGCTAATACAGCATAAAAGCTAGAAGAAGAACAATACTTTCATTTTCCCACTGAGATCAGTGTTGGTTCTAAGCTGCTCCTTGAGTGTTAATATCAGACTAGAATGATTAAATGAAGATTAATATGCTTTAGGTTCTGTCTGGTCTTAGATCAGACCTCATTGAGAGTTCCTTTGAAGGTAGATTTAGTCCCAAAAAACTTGCTTGATTTTATAGGAGAATTAGTTTAGAGCATTTATTAAATTTTCTGAAGAGAAGATGGGTCACACCCAGGTACCATGAAACTCTTTTTATGATAAATCTTTTTTTCTTTTTAGCTCTTAAATATGAACCTACTAATGTCCGTTATCTGTGGGAGCGATCAAGCCTTTACGAACAGATGGGAGATCATAAAATGGCAATGGATGGTTATAGGCGTATTTTAAACCTTTTGTCTCCGTCTGATGGAGAACGATTTATGCAATTGGCTAGAGATATGGCAAAGTAAGTTTGGAGTAAAATGTATATAAATGCTGTTATTAATCTTATTTTAGAAATCAAAGCATATTTGAAGTAGAATATACTTTTTACTGAGGTTCAAAGAAATGTTTTACTTCCTGTATTTTATATTGTGCTTAAATGTAGAGGTGGATTTTTTTTGGTTTGGTCGGTTTTTTTCAGTACTTTTCTGTTTTCAAGTCAACTGTGTGATTGCTTAGAAAAATTTGCATAGACAGTTAACTTTTCAAGTACTCAGAAGCTTAAAAATAGATTGTGTTCTGAAAGGATGACTAGTTTCCCAGGTTTCTATAACTTATTTGAAGTTATGTACATTTGCAGTAATATTTTAAACTATTTATTGCATATGTGCTAATGAATTGTTTGTGATCTGGGATCTACTGTAATCATTTTATCTTGAGCCAATACTAGAATAACATTTTAAGATGAAAATTTTCTTTATAGTTGGCACATGCTATGCTGACTTTGGTATATATTTTATTCTAAAATATTATGCCCAACTGCATTTACTTATGTATTGTACAACGAAACAAAATAGGAAACATTTTGGCTAAGTAATGCCTTGTGGTATGCTTTCATTCTAGAGATAATCTACTAGAGTATTTCAGTCTAGGATTAACCATCTTGATATGGGCATCTCAGGGTTAACCCTATTCCATGGTCATTGTCAGGAAGATGCTTAGCTGTAAAATCACCCCCTATGCTCCCAAGGATGGGTTATATAGGAATACTGGAAGCATTTTTGGAAATTTGTTGAGGCAAGACAACCCTAAATTGATCCTTGATGTATATAATGAGCATTGAGGATCTTCCCAGGTTATTTGCTACATTAATCAAATCTCTAGCTATCATAGTGGTTGGCCTAGTAAGCTTCTACTTTATGAACTATTAGATAGTAAATTTGTTTACCATTTGTCAAAAAAAATTATAATCTTATTGTTGGGTCAGGGTGGTGATAAACAGTTCTGCCACTGCCATAAGAGGTCTTTTCTACATAGAATTCTGTTACTATAATTTCTGATTAATTAGGCTTTCTCTTGGTCTCTACTTTCCCTCCAGAAAGATTTATTGAATAAAAATTATGTGCTAGGCACTGTATAAGGCACCAGGAGATTCAGTATTGAATGAGTTTTAAAATTCCCTGTACTTGTGGAGCTTACATTCTAGTTGGGGGAGATAGTCAATAAGCAAATGAAGAACTAAATATATAGTATGTCAGATGTTGGTAAGTGATATGAAGAAAAACGAAGCAGGGAAAGGAGGTGAGGAATGGGAATGTGTTATATATAATAGGGTGATTAGAGAAGGACTTAATTCCCTATGTTATGGTCATACTGATCTGAAAGTGAATGGAAGGAGATTTGGGAACAGATAATAGGGAAGTGTGTTACTGGCAAAGGGAATGGTAAGTGCAAAGGAGTGCTCAAGGAACAACATGGAAGCTGAAGGCTTAAGGGGAGCATAGTAGGGGTAACGTCAGAGAGGTCTCAGGGAAAGATCACTTGGCTCTTGTGGGCCATTGTAAGGGCTTTGGCTTTACTCTGGATGAATCTGGAAGCCATTGGAAGGTTTTGAGTAGAAGAGTGACATAATCTGACTTACACTTTAAATGCATCAATTCTGGCTGCATTTTGAGAATAGATTAAGGAAGGAAAGGGCAGAAGCAGGGAGCACAATTAGGAAATAATTGCTGTAATCTATGGAAGGGATAATGGTAGCTTGAATCAGGGTAAAAGCAGCAGGAGGTGGTGGGAAGTAATCATATTCTAGATGTATTTTGTAGGCTGAACTCAGGATTTTCTGGTATATTGAATACGAGGTGATGTGTCTATGTGTGATAGAGAGAGAGAGTGAGAGAGAGAGAAAAGGGTGGGGAGAGAAGAGAGAAGAGTTCTGAGAACAAAAGCCTGAGGTACTATAGTGTTTAGAAGTCTGAAAGATGGGGAGGAAAGAGCAAGGAGGCTGTAAGGAAATGGGCAATGAAGTAGGAAGAAACTAAGAGAATATAATCAAGAATTTTATTGAAGAAACCATTTCAATGAGGAGAGATGATCATCTATTTGAAACAGTGCAGATAGATCATGTAAAATGAGGACTAAGTATTGACATTGGGAACAGGGTAGGGACTTCTGGGGGATAGGCAGCTCTTTGGAGAAATTTATAAAGGGAGCAGAAGAATGGGAAGGTAATTGGAATGGGTTGTAGGGATAAGAAATAATTTCTAAGTTGAGAAAAATTACAATATATTTGTATTCAGATGGGAGCAATTCACAACTGAGGAACATATTGAAGATTCATGAGAGAGGGGACAGTTGCTTGAGTGATATCCTTGAGCAGATTGGAGGGAATGGGAGCTAATTGGGGATTAGCCTTATAAAAGGAGAAGGGAGAAGATACAGCTGTGAATATGGGTAAGTAGGTAGATGTGTTGGGAGGATGTCTGATTTAGTTCTCTTTGTAAAATAAGAAGCAAGCCTATTAGGTGAGAGTGAGGATGGGAGAGTGTTGGAGGTTTGGAGAGGAGAACATGTGAAATAGTTGTCTAGGTCCTTGGGACCTTGCTACCGCACCAATTGGCAGTATTTGCATCACCTTGGAGCCTGCCACAAATGTAGAATCTCAACCCTGGCCCAGCACCACTGGATCAGAATACACCTTTTTATGAGCTCCCCAGTTGGTTTGTATACACATTCAAGTTTGAAAAGTACCATGGGTCCTTTTGAGGCTAGTGGTCATTAAGATAGAATGAGTCCGGTCAGCCTGGTCAGCTGGGCAGCTGGTGGTGAAGAGTAGGCATATTTGGATTAACTAAGGTTGGAGTTTTATCAGATGATTTGGATAAAGGGAGAGAGGACAAGAGAACTGAAGAGATGCACCAGGAATTATCATGTTGGAGCATAGAGAAGGAAGAGAGTGAAAACAGGAAGGGTGCAGAGACAGGGAAAACGTAGTAGGACCAGTGCTTTGTAGTTTCCATTGAGGTAGAAGAGTTGCTGATATTGGGTTACAGAGGGAATGAGCTGGAATGATAAGAGGTAGCTTTGGGAGAGTGAGATGCTTTACATTATGACATTGTTATACTGACATTGCACATTTTTCTCTGGATCAGTTCTGATTATGATTTTAAGTAAGACTTTTTTTCCTCCCAAATTTTAAGAAAATGAAAATTATAGTAAATAGCTAGAGGGCCTAAGCAAGGAAATTAATTTTATGATCTGAATTAAACACTCATCCATTTTGCCATTTACTTTTTTAGGAGTTACTATGAAGCTAATGATGTTACTTCAGCTATTAACATAATCGAAGAAGCTTTCTCAAAACACCAGGGCCTAGTCTCCATGGAAGATGTTAACATAGCAGCTGAACTATATATTTCTAACAAACAATATGACAAAGCTTTGGAGGTAGGAACACTTATGTGTTTCTTTGTTAGGTTTTAGACACATTTTTGTGTTCTAGAAATTCTTACAAATTGACAAGTCCTCATTTTATTTGTATATACTAAATTACTTATGTACTAAATTACATATTTAACTTTTATATATTTAAAGTCTTTAAGGAAACATTTCTAAGTTCTATATTAGTTCCATATGAAATATAAAATGTAGTTATCACATGATAAAAGCTATCACCATTATCACAGGTGCCAGACGTGTCTGCACTAAAGTAGCAGGATTCAGCAGCCAGACTAATTACTGTGATTCAATTCTTAATCTGTTGAGAAAGTAGATTGGTTTGATTAAGCATTAGTTAATATGGTATAAAAATGTTATCTTCGGTTAAGCATTAGTTAATCTGATATAAAAATGTTAATGTACCACAATGGTTTCTTATTTTGAAGAGACTGTTGCTTTTTATAGCTCATTTATATGTTATAAGGAATATTTGAATTAACTATACAAATCTTTGCATTGTGGAAAGGTTTTTCATACATATCTATTGTATTTTCTTTCCCCTCCATTCTTTTAGGTAATTACGGATTTTTCTGGAGTTGCGCTAGAAAAAAAAACTACAGAAGAAGGCTCTTTGGAAGAGAATAAAGGTTGTAGTACATAATGTGGCAGTTTGAAATTGAAAGTTAATGTTTTCATAACAAGTTTTCCCAGGGAGTATTTTTTCCTAAGAGAGGTGTCACATCTTTTTGTAATCTTTAAAAAAAAATTGTTTTCTCTCCCTTTTATTTCCTCAATATGTCCACTTGAATATGGCATTTCTCACTGACCCATGGTCTTTTTAGTTTAATGTGAAAAAAGAATGGATTACTAGACAGTGTATCAAAAACAATTTACTTTTCAAAAAGGGTTTAAAATGCTCTCTACTAATTTACTTCAAACTTAAGCATTGAAAAAGTTCTACTTCAAACTTAAGCATACACATAAAATGCTACCTGAAACTTAAGCAAAATAATATCTCTTTTCAGCCTCTTTGTAGTGAAGACTAAAAGAGGCTTTCGAATTCAAGAATAAAAGCGAGAGTATTTATATATTCTTGTTTTTTATTTTTGTCTTTTTAATTCTTTGTAGTTTTGATAGAAAGTGTGTAGGTTTTGGATAAGTGGATGAGGTACTGCGAAAAGAATATGAAGGGTAATTGCTACCAAAGGACAAACTTAGAGAGGTATTAGTATCTGGTACTAGAGTTGGTTAAATTTAGAATTGACTATGGAATCATTTGCTTTGAATTAAGTAAATGAGATCTTACATTGCGTCATTTGCCCCACATTCTAAGCTTGTGTATAGGATCTGCTTTTTATCTGTCTAATTCACAGTTGGTGAGAATGTTACCTGCACTATACCTGATGGCGTGCCAATAGATATCACGGTGAAGTTGATGGTCTGCCTTGTACATCTCAACATATTCGAACCACTTAATGTAAGTAACATTAAGATCTTTACTTGAGATACTTCAGAACAAATCCAATATTTTTTTTAGATGACAGGAGTTGACTCTAATTTCTACATTTCTTAATAGTCACCATAAGCATTTTGTGTGAATGTCTTACAAAAGCTAAAAGTGGAACTGGGCTTATAATACTTTGTTTTTCTTTTAAAATTAGAACAATCCAGAGATCAGAATGTGAGGGTGGGCCTTTTAGACAATTGGTAATTTCTGACAACTAGTCTCTTTTGTTAACGTCGGACTAAGTGTTTCATTGAATAAAAAATTGGGCGTCTACTTTGCAGACCTTAGGATAAGGCATTGAATAAAATATACAAATCCCAGCCCTTGTGGACTTTTTCTCCTAATGGGATTAGATAGATAATAAACAAAATATTGTATAAAATATAGAATGTTAGTGATAAATACTCTGGAGAAAAATCAAACAAGGAAGAAAAATAGGGAATATTGGTGATGGGAGGAGTTGAAGTTTTAAATAAGGTGGTCAGGAAAGGCTTGAAGGAAGTAAACCATGCTTATATTTGAGGAGACAGCTTTCCGGAAACACAGCAAACACAGAGGCCTCGAGGCATGGGTATGTTTGACTTGTTAGAGGAGGAGCCCAGAAGATCAGTGTTGTAGCCCCTGCCATGCCTGCCTTATAACAAGCTTTCAAAAGTAATGTGTTGAAGGAGTGAATAATGGTCATATGAGTTCTTTTTAAGGAAATACAGAAGTGATTATTTAAAGCTGTTTTTATTAAGCTGTGCTCTTTAGGCTTGCCCCATGTCTATGTTAAAAAGAAAAATAAACATAGATGTGCAAATTTGTAAGGAATGTTTGACTTTGGGGTTTAATTTTGCGGTCTAGCCTCTCTTGACAACACTAGTGGAACAGAATCCTGAAGATATGGGAGACCTCTATCTAGATGTTGCTGAAGCTTTTCTGGATGTTGGTGAATATAATTCTGCACTTCCTCTCCTTAGTGCACTAGTCTGCTCTGAAAGATACAACCTCGCAGTAGTTTGGCTTCGGCATGCAGGTAATACTTTTTTGTGGGAGGATGAAGTTTTAATCGTATAAAGAGACAAGACTTACTTTCATAAGATAGTAATAATTATTATAAAATATTACTTTTACTAAAGTAGTTATGGTTTCAGGGCAGTTTTTTGAAAGTCAGTGTTTTAAATTGTATGTCACTAAGTGAATTCCCCCCTCACTATTGCTTTGGATGAATGATTAATGGTAGCAGCGTGAAAAAGGACTAACATGTCCCTGTTAAAAATACCTTAAATACCTGTCTTCTACCTGTCATACCGTAGGCTCTGATTTCTAGTAATAGATTATCAGACTTTGGGTAAAATCTAATTTTTGATTTATATTTAATAGTTATTTTGAGAAATATTAATGCATTTTCAATGTTCTTTGAGCCAGAAATATGCTCAATATTGGGTTTTATCTGTCATTCTATTTCTGAGTCTATAGTAATCTGAAATAAATTTTGTTTGTAAATCCACAGTAATCAGAAGCAAATCATTTAGAGTAGAAAAAACAGCTTAAGAAAAAAAAACTACATCTCTTAAGGAAATGTATGAAAGCCAAAAATATTCTAATAGGATTTCCTATTGAATCAACATAAAATATGCATTAACATTTGAATAATCTTTGTTAAAAATATTGCATGATAATAGAATGTTCTAATAGTTCTTAAAATATATAATGGCAGAAAGTTCTCTATAACTAGAGAATCACTGATTGACATTTTGGTAAATTTTGAAATGTATCACAAATATAAAATAGCAAAGAGAGCACTTAATGATGAAGATAACACTTTACTGAGTAAATATCAATACTAATGTAATATTCATCATAAAAAGTTATATTATTTGCAGTATTGAATTTTAAACGTGAGCAGAGAATTGTAATTTTTATTGCCTTCCTAAGACTGCGATATTGAACCTGCTCCTGTTACTAAAAGTAGATACTTTACATATCCTATTTAATTATGATTATGATGCTGATAAATGCTGTTTCCATTTTGAGGCTGTGTAGCTTGAGATTAGTGGAAGGTGAAACCTCAGCATCATCTAAAAATCATAAAGAAATTTAGGGTTGTTATGTAAGAAAGATCATTAGAGAAATTTAAAACTTATAACTTAATAACAAAATATCTTTAAAAGAGAGAAAAAATGATGAGAAGTGACATTTTGATGGCCCATCCATATTTGTTAGTCTTCTTTATTATCAAAGTTTAACCTAAAGATGATGATGAGGATAGATTTGAGAAATTTGAGATTTGAGAAAGCAATTGGAGGCAAAAGTACTTAAAAAGGATATAATTGCAATGAAATAATTTTGTAAAGCTTACAAATCTGTAGTTCATATTTATACTTTATTTTAATATTTTAGAATGTTTAAAGGCCTTAGGCTATATGGAGCGTGCAGCTGAAAGCTATGGCAAAGTGGTTGATCTGGCCCCCCTCCATTTGGATGCAAGAATTTCACTTTCCACCCTTCAGCAGCAGCTGGGCCGTCCTGAGAAAGCTCTGGAAGCTCTGGAACCAATGTATGATCCCGATACTTTAGCACAAGATGCAAACGCTGCACAGCAGGTAGGCCATGTAACATAGAAGGAAGTTTTTCTTGTGGATTATATTTTTAAACTTTCTCCTCAGATGTCTCTCTACAGCTTACATCCAAAAGTATTATTTTAGTGTGTATTAAATTCAGTGTTTTTGAAAAATAATTTTGAGTCTTAAGTTTCAGCCAGTCATTAGACATTACAAATTATAGTTTCTAAAAGATTGGATCTTATAAAGATCATAAAGCAGATATTCCTAAACTTTAGTTTTTAACATTAAACTTTTCTACACAAATAAAACAACTTACAGCAAAGGAATCTTGTCACACTGATTATCATGTGCTTATTTATTTAGGAACTGAAGTTATTGCTTCATCGTTCTACTCTATTGTTTTCACAAGGCAAAATGTATGGTTATGTGGATACCCTTCTTACCATGTTAGCCATGCTTTTAAAGGTTGGTAATGATCTTTTTTTATATTAACTTTGTTGACTTTTTAAATGTTTAGAATTAGATTTAAATAGATTATGGCTATTTTATAGTTCTGTTTTGTTTCATTAAACTCAAACTTTTTAAAGTGAAAGCCAGATAAGGACAAAAGATTTAGAGATGGTATGTAATTGAAAGTCTGTGAGTGTTTAAACTAGACAGTAGATTAAGTGAAATAAAATTATTGCTAGTACATATTTAGAATAGTGAGAAGCACAATATTATCAGTTATTGGCCCTGTAGACACACTATGTGCCAAAATTGTTCACTTTGCAAAAAATGTTTTCCAGATTATGACATCCTTTCTGAGGCTAATTTTTTTCCAGAGAGGTGGTTATGTGCGTGTATATGTATATGTTATAAAATTGATGTGAATTGCTTTCTTTGTGAGTAGAGTGACCCCAATTCCTTTGGTAAGAAAAAAATCTCCATTCAATCTTTTTTAGATGTTTATGTAAACACTAATTTGGTTTCTTTTTCCTTACTTAAGAAGCTTTCAGGCACATCTGTGGTACTTGTGGCCCATAGATTTTCTTTAAAAAATTATATGACTAAAAAAACCTCAAATTATCTTTAATTCAGGTAGCAATGAATAGAGCCCAAGTCTGTTTGATATCCAGTTCCAAATCTGGAGAGCGGCATCTTTACCTTATTAAAGTGTCAAGAGACAAAATATCAGACAATAATGACCAAGAGACAGCAAATTGTGACGCAAAAGGTAATTACTTTTCATTTGCTTTATTACATAAAATTTGGGATGAAAAATAGACTCATGAAGTAACACCTGACAGTAATCTAATAGTATACCCTGCTCAAATAAAATGAAATTTTCTAGTCTAAATCCTTCAAGTATAATAAACTCATTTGGGGTAAACTCATTTGTTTTAAAAAAAGAAAGGACATTTGTAAATACTTTGATTTTAAAAAATTAAAAAAGAAAACATCTGCTTGGATCTTTCTGTGAAAAAACTAAACAATTTAAAATTTTGACTTTAAGATGAAATTATATCTCATTTTATGAAATTTGTGAAGATTAGATGACAGTACAGATTACTATATTTATCCGGTCACTTTTACAATTACATATATTATATTCTCTGTTAAGTTCTTTTTTGACAAATGTAGCAATAATCATAGAAACTCTGAAAATAAGTTGCTTTGACCCAGTCTCAAGTAATATGACTTTAAAAGTCATCTATTTTTAGCTAGGAAAACATCAAGCTTGTTTAAGTGAGGTTATTACTTAGAAAGAGAACTTTGGGAAAGATCTAAGCTATGAACTGGAGATGTCAGTCTGGCAGAAAATTATTTCATTGTTAATTAATTCAACAGACACTTAGTAAATTATTGTTACAGGCATGGCACTGTGCAATGGACAGGGTTTTAGAATCCAGAAGAGCTAATCTCTGTTAGCACAATATAAGGATATGGGATAAGGTGTCCTGTGAGAGGAGAGTCAGAGGAAAAGGAGTGAGGGCTCAGCTGCTCATAATCTGTCTCAGAG
>NW_011888927.1:4890642-4897448 GCF_000151845.1 Pteropus vampyrus
TCTTATATTGCTTAATTTTCTTTGTAGCTATTATTTTTAAGGAATGTGTAATATTCCATTGGATAGTAGTGCCATAATTTAATCATTCTCTCATTATTTTTTGATATATGGTTGCTTCTGATAATTTTCTTTTATAAAATAATATTGTTGTATCGTCATGCCTATAGATCTATCCATTTTTTTGACTAGTTGGTTAGGATAGATTCCCAGAAGCAGAATTACTAGGTCAAAAATTAAAACATTTTTATGGTTTTGATATTTCTCAAGGGTTATAAAAGGCAGGCTTCTTACAGACAAATAAGGAAGAGAAGAGTTTTGAAGAAGAGGAGAAATTTTGAGACAGAAAAGAAAATTGAGGTTATAAAAAGGACAAGAACAATCTGAATCTCAAAGTATGAATTTGAAGTCTTTTAATGAGCAATCTTTTGAATGCTGTGTATGTACAGAATCCTGTATCTGACCTCAGTCATGGAAAGCACACTCATTCTGCCTGGAAGACCATATATTCTAGCTATCACTGAAACACAAATGAGGTAGCTGGACTTTGGAGAGAACAAATCAGCAGTGAGAATTACTTGAGACTGCAGATTGTTAGGCAGGCAGAACAGAAGTGGGGAGGTGTAGGAGAGTAGACAGGCAGCTACCCCCTTCTTGTCATTGTCTGAAGAGTGTTGGCCAGAATTCAGGCCCATAGGACCATGGTTTTTAAATTTAACCTTAAAATCAATCATATGAATTTTTTTCCTAATACTGCTATTTCTGGAAATACCATGTCCTAACTGATTTTCATTGGTCTCATTTTAGCAATATTTGCTGTACTTACGAGTGTCTTGACAAAAGATGACTGGTGGAACCTTCTGTTGAAGGCAATATACTCCTTATGTGACCTGTCCCGATTTGAGGAGGCTGAGTTACTTGTTGATTCTTCATTGGAATATTATTCATTTTATGATGACAGACAAAAACGCAAAGAACTAGAATACTTTGGTCTCTCTGCTGCAATTCTGGACAAAAATTTCAGAAAGGCATATAACTATATCAGGTGAGTTTCCAATAACTTATTTTAATTAGATTCTTTGATAGAGTCTGTACATTTACTTTGACTTAGTGTCTCCTGCCCAAGAATTAATAAGCTATTTTACTTTAGCTTTCCTGTTATTTACTGGTTAATTCAGTTTGTTGGTGATTCTCAGAGGCAGTGTATGAAAGCATGCAGTCTTATATACTTAATCTCTTGTGCCTCATCCTCCCCATTTATAAAATGGGCATCATGATTACTACTGCCTCATAGGGTTATTGTGAGGGCTAAATGGGTTAGTATATATAAAGCCTTTAAATAATGCCTGGCACACATTATTATTCAGTGTTCATTATACAGCAGCTATAGAGGGCAGGGAGAAAAGATGAAATTTAAACCACTTGATTCTGTTTTTCAGTCTAAAAGTTTTGTTAAAAAGCAGAAATGATGTAGAACTACAAACAAGCAGCATTTCTGGGAAAAATCTTTAACTGTGTAAGTGGTTTTGCTTAAATAGATTGAAGCAATTTGCTCTTCCTTGGTTGGTGATGGTACATTTCACTGATAGGACAGTACTGAAGGGTTTCATTCTTAGAAATCAAGAAGGTTTTTTTTACATTATTTTTCACCCCACCCTCTTTCTGCAATTTTAGGATAATGGTAATGGAAAATGTCAATAAACCCCAGCTCTGGAACATTTTTAATCAAGTTACCATGCACTCTCAAGATGTTCGACATCATCGCTTCTGTCTCCGGTTAATGCTGAAAAACCCAGATAATCATGCCCTGTGTGTCTTAAATGGACACAATGCATTCGTATCTGGTAGTTTTAAACATGCCCTTGGTAAGTGTCCTGGCACATGGCTTTGTCGGGCATGGGCAGTGTGGCAGTTGAGAACCAGGCCTCTGGAGCAGTAATGCCTGGATTCTAACAGCCACTCCAGCATTGCAAATTATTCTTCCTTCCTGTGCGTCAGTTTCTTTGTCTCTGAAATGGAGATAATAATTGGACCTATATTTTAGATTATCGTGAAAATTAAATGAGTTTAATATAAAGTCCTTTAAAAGTACTTAGCACATATAGTAAGTGACTGTGTTAGCAATAATGATAATTATTTATTTTTCTTATGAAGTTTTGGTTTCAAAAGGCTGAAATCTTATAATTTACTTTAAAGGTCAGTAATTTTCCTTTACTTAGGCTTGTGTTTAAAATTATTTTCATTAGTTATGGGTGCATTGCTACCTGATTTTAATTTGCTATAGTACAAAAAAAGATTTAAGATTTGCTGATAGTTCATTCCTTTAGGAGAAAAGTCTTTATATCAAGATTTATTTATATAATGGATACCAATTCTAATTAAAGTAAGGGAAAATTCATTAATCATGTATAACAAAGTTCTATAATAAGGAATCAGAAGCAAACAAATAGAAAAATACCTAACCAAATGTTTAAACTTAAAGTGAGGCATGTATTTCCTGCCACCTAAAAGCCAGTGTTGCCAAGTTCACTTCTGAATTAACTGTGATTTGGTTATTTTAATACTTTCTGTTTCTTTGCGCATGGCTGGTGTTTTTATAATTGTTCAGCCAGTAACCTTGAACATCATATGTTGAAACTTTTCTTTACTGTGTGTACCTTTTGGAATTATTTAATACTAAGAAAATATAAAATAGAGATTTATTTTATTTTTCCATATTTAGAAACTTACAGAAGGTCAAAATAGAAAGTTCAAATGGCAGTCTACCATCTGTGCTGCTAGAGATTTTAATGGTGTCATTTCTTCTGGAATAGAAGCTGGAAGGAATAGAAGTTTTTATCTACATATGATAAATTATAGATCATTCCTTTAAGAAAAACTTACTTAAATTCCTTTATCTCATTTGGGTAAGCTTTGACATGAAATGATTATAGGATATATGGAATTCAGAAAACCCCAATTCTTATTTTATTATTAGATACATTTAACTTTTCTGAGGAAAGACAAAGTAGTTGCTACATTTGGGGAAACAACTCCTATAATCTAAAAAAACAAAACAAAACAAAACTATTTCTTTTTTTCACCTCCATGATCCATTACATCTGAATTTATAAGATAGATCAATTGATTTTTTATAAAAGAATTCACCAAAAGACATTCCTGCGTTGTTTTTTAAAATAGATTTAAGATCCTAAGATAGATTTATTATCACAATTGATAAATTATTTATTTTGGAAGTATTAACTCTACATGAAAATGTCTAGCTGTGCCTAAAAGAATATTACTTTTCATCGCTAATATTTAATCTTCATAGTCAGGATACATTCATGGGTAAATCCTTCTAATTTTGTTATATGTTATACATTATTTTTAAATATAAATTTGCATCTGATTGATATTTTAGAATGTGTACCTTGCATATGTTAAATATCAGTAATATTTGTTTAGCCTTAAAATATATTTGAATAAGTGTTGAAGAAATAAGAGACTATGTTCTTGTCACACCATCTGACATTGCTGTTAATTTTTTAGGCCAGTATGTGCAAGCCTTTCGTACCCATCCCCATGAACCTCTCTATAGCCTCTGCATAGGCCTAACCTTTATCCACATGGCATCTCAGAAGTATGTATTAAGGAGACATGCTCTAATTGTGCAGGTAATTCATTTGGATTTCTCATTACTTGATTTTCTTTAAAAACGAATATACTTAATATATTTGTTATCCTGCTTCAGAAGTAATACCTGCTAAGTACACATTTTGAGAATCCCCAACACCTATCCTTATGTTCTGCAATCACAGACTAACACCTAAAGGTACTCCTGGCTAAGACTTATGCAGCCATGTAGAAAAGGTACACACCCAGATCATAAGGGAAAAAGACGCAGGCAGAATCTGGGGAACTCCTGTGCAGGCTTCCTTATACTCTGGAACCCTTAAGCCCTCCAGTCTTCTAGGTCCTGAAGACTGATTCATTTTAAATTAGTTTTTAAAAATATATAATGATATATACATAAAACAATGTGCGAATATGTGAATGTGTGACTGTTTCCATATATCATCAGCAACAAATTGCTCTTTTAAAGTTTTCTTTGTTCTTATAGCAATTTGAAATTACCTTATTGTTTTCTGGTTTACTTTTTTTATAGTTCGTTTTTCTAATAAGAATATATACTCCAAGAAATCACAGATCCTGTTCGCGACTGTATCTTCAACACTTTTATGATTGCATTTACGTTTATATGTTTGATGCATGTATAGACATGTTTCTTAAAGTAGTTAGGGAAGGAAAAAAATGTTGGCTTGAGTGGGGTAGCAGGATTTAGTAAAGGATTTTTTTTTTGGTTTATTTTTGAAAATTCTATAAATTTAAAAAACATTAAAAGAGAGCCTAATTAAAATGATGCTAATTGTTAAAACTAGGTATTGAGGTTCATTATAATGTTTTTACTTTTGTATATTTGAAAATGTCCACAATAAAAAGTAAAGAAACCCCAAAAAACCCAAACCTGAATTTTTTCTTTTTTGGGTATTTGCTTGTAATATTTTGCCACACATTCCTTTTGTTCCTCAGTGGATACTTTGCTCTTTTAAGTAATGTAGGATTGTTTCCAAAATAAACAAATATGTACTGAGCACCCATGTGTCAGGAACTGGGGATATGGCAATGAGTGAGTACACAGACAGAAGCCCTCATGAAGCTTATGAAGCTTATATTCTGGTAAAAATTGATAGAAACTTTTATGAACGAACTCATTATTAAATAGTTAAATGTAGCTTTTAGGCCTGGTAGTACAAAAATTTGAATAACATCATTTCATTCAGTGTTGTTTCTTACAACACTGGATGAGATGCTGTAGGAACTTAACTCAAGTTTATATCAATTAGTCTGTGGTAAAATTGGTTTTGTTATATGTCATTTTGCTTAAAGTTGCAGAACCTATCAACGATGTCAAGTGAGGATTTAGTGTACTTCAAAGTACTTGGGAAGCTAAATTTCAAATGACTTTTATAGTTAAATAGTAGGTTTTAAATGGTTGGGGATAGAGATGAAATGAAGTGATTGGTAGATGGGATTCTGTTATACTAATCTTTCTTATGTTGTGTTTGTTAAACATTTTATATTGAAAAAAGTTTTTAAACAGCAAGTTTTATTGTAAATAGCATGATTTTAAATTGTTTTAATTTCTCATGAATCTATTTCATCATGCTTTAGGACTGTAGTTTTCCTTTGTACTACTTTAAAAAACTAATTTCCTATGTTTTACTATCTTTCCTACCTTTATATCATACTATGAGTAAACTCTTTCATATTTCCTTACTTCTCCCTTTATTTAATGTTATATAGACAATATGTACTTGGGCCCTTTAGTGATCGATGTGATAAAAATATTTGAAATATAACATAGTCAATGTAAAAAGAACCCTTTTCTCCATTTAAAGGTTTTTGTCTGTCATTTTACATAGTTTTTATATTCGATGATTCATAGTCTAAGAAATAAAGTGGATGTGCCCACATTACCTAAGTTTTTTAGTCTCTAAATATTTGAATAGTCTTTCAGTTGTCAAGGAGATTATCCTTTTAATATTGTTAAAAATTTCTTAAAATGCATCAGGTAACTCCTGTTACCATATCAGAAGACCTATAAGTTCATTTGGGTTGTCACGATCCATCTGGTATTACTATTCTTTCTTACTCAGATTTTTATCTTTCAGTTTGTCATTTTAAAATATGAAGATTTGATATTTCTCTGAGATTAAGAGTTTGTCTTCTATTAGTTAAAAGAGATCCATATTTTTCAGTGAAGTAGAGGTCATATTCATATACACGAATGGGTCCCTTTTATTATGCAGAAGTATTATGCAGAATTATTGAATGTAACTATTTTTGTCCCTAAAATGCATTAATTCTATGGAATTCATTAATTTTTATTATTTCCTTATGAAGGAACATTTGTGACCATTTATTATATAGCAGATCACCCGGCAAATAATTGCATTTTAAATTCTATACATATAAATTAGTTGATTTACTCTTAATTCTCAGTAATATATTTGTTTAATTAATTAATAGGACATTTGTGCCTTTGCAGTTTGAAACTTTCTGTGGGTAATAAAAGTTGCAGCTGCATTAAAAGGGAAAGTGAATATGGGGCAGAGGAGCAAGTTGCTTTTTGAATTCTGTGACACACAGGGAGCCTGCATTATTTCAACTGTGCTCTGAAATAGTCGATTTCTCCATAAAGCCTTAAAATCAGAAGTTTTCGGGGAAAAAAAAAACAAAAACAAGTTTTCGGGGTTAAGAGATTATGAAGGTCCTGAGAAGTACCATTTATCTGGAAAAGTTAGGTATACTCAAGTGACTTTGCTCCTGAGGATAAACCTTTCTAAATTATCATTGTAAGGGCTCAGATTTTATATTTTCTCAAGCTTTTAGACAGGTATTTCAACCATTTCTTGCCTCTAATGCCACAAAAGCCAACTTAAAAGCATAACAATAATATATCCTGTGTTCTTATAGATTATGGATCTTTGACAGCTAGTTATAATATTTGGCTTTGTTTTCTGTCCTTAGATTTAAAAAACAAAAACTTTCCTTTATACCATCAGAAGAGTTCTTGACCACACTGTGATATGACACCATAGTACAGACCTATGTTCTTTTTGCGTGGGACTGTTTCTTTTTATATTTGTATTCCTGGCACCTGGCACATATAGTCGTTCATACTTGTCAAATAAGCGAAATATTGAATTGTTTCCTTTCTTTTTGGTAGGGCTTTTCCTTTCTTAATCGATACCTCAGTCTACGTG
>NW_011888927.1:4897498-4902122 GCF_000151845.1 Pteropus vampyrus
GTGGGTAATAAAAGTTGCAGCTGCATTAAAAGGGAAAGTGAATATGGGGCAGAGGAGCAAGTTGCTTTTTGAATTCTGTGACACACAGGGAGCCTGCATTATTTCAACTGTGCTCTGAAATAGTCGATTTCTCCATAAAGCCTTAAAATCAGAAGTTTTCGGGGAAAAAAAAAACAAAAACAAGTTTTCGGGGTTAAGAGATTATGAAGGTCCTGAGAAGTACCATTTATCTGGAAAAGTTAGGTATACTCAAGTGACTTTGCTCCTGAGGATAAACCTTTCTAAATTATCATTGTAAGGGCTCAGATTTTATATTTTCTCAAGCTTTTAGACAGGTATTTCAACCATTTCTTGCCTCTAATGCCACAAAAGCCAACTTAAAAGCATAAAAATAATATATCCTGTGTTCTTATAGATTATGGATCTTTGACAGCTAGTTATAATATTTGGCTTTGTTTTCTGTCCTTAGATTTAAAAAACAAAAACTTTCCTTTATACCATCAGAAGAGTTCTTGACCACACTGTGATATGACACCATAGTACAGACCTATGTTCTTTTTGCGTGGGACTGTTTCTTTTTATATTTGTATTCCTGGCACCTGGCACATATAGTCGTTCATACTTGTCAAATAAGCGAAATATTGAATTGTTTCCTTTCTTTTTGGTAGGGCTTTTCCTTTCTTAATCGATACCTCAGTCTACGTGGTCCTTGCCAGGAATCATTCTACAATTTGGGCCGTGGCCTTCACCAACTGGGGCTGATTCATCTTGCAATCCATTATTATCAGAAGGCTCTGGAGCTCCCTCCACTTGTGGTAGAGGTATTGTATGATTTACTTTGAAAACCAAGGAGTCACTTCATTTCATATATAGATAAGGGTGGTCCAGACAGTGAAACAAATTTTAGCTTATATATTAAAATGGGTTTTTTTTTCCCCTTATTGAATGCATTCATGTAATTTGTTCAGTAGCAAGTCAATCTTTGACATTCTGGCTTTTTGACTTGACCAGCAACCACGTGGACATATGTGACTTGTGGTTATGACCATTTTAAATATCCTAAGATAGCCCCTGTGTTTTACAAGTATGAGCTGGTAGACATGAAACCTGAATATTGAGTAATATAGTCATTGTTAATTTCCAAGTTCAAGTGTAACATGCTTCTTTCTAAACATGAAAGACCAGTATTAACATAGTTTTGTGTGTTTTAAGATAATATAGTATAGGGTAGAGTTTATTTTAATTTCTGAAGAAAAATATATGTTTTAATGTTAATTTTTTAAGTTACATTCATAATCCTCACATTCCCTCACAACTGTTTTCTCTTACCCTTGTTCAACTTAAGTTGTTAGGCCGATGAATACATACTTTTATAGTTATGCCAATGAAATATATACACTTTGGTGTTCTTTATTGCATAAATATCTTTATGTATTGCTCCTTAGGCTTTATAGGTATCTTTTTTTTTTATTATTGCAGATATTTTTCCAGTTAACTTCAAAATTTTATATTGGGGAAGATTAGAAACATAGATCTAATCTACTCCATTGAGTTCCTTGCTCTGTTATTTAAATAGGAAAAAAGGTAGTAACACCCTAAGGTAATCATTATAATTAATTTAATGTATGCCTTCCTAGACTTATTCTGTATATACCTTTCTGTTATATACTACAGGTATTTTTTTCCCCCCATCTGGTCGTTTATATTATTTATTTATTTAATTTATTTTTTACATGCAGAAATTTTATGATTTTTATGAAGTCATACCTTTTAATCTTTCCCTTTAGAGTTTCTATTTTTGCTATTATATTTGGAAGGGCCTTTCCTACCCAAGATTGTATTATTATATTGTCCAACAGTATTTTTTTCTTTTATGATTTCATTTTCTTATTCTTAAATCCTTAATTCATCTGGAGTTTTATTCTGTGGCTTGTGAGTGAGACTTTTTCTTTAACTTATTGGTTAGGCATTTTTAAACACTCAGTGAATGATACGATTATTATAATGATTAATTGAATCAGTATTATCTGATAAAAATTTAGATCCAAGGTAGATGCATAATTTTATAATTTTTTTGTGGGGATTATGAATTTTAATATCTTTGTGAACACTTATGTTAATGAAAGAAACTTTTTATTTGCCATAAAATTGTCCTGGTTGTCAGTTTGAAATATAACTCATTCATATATTTTTCCCTCTAGGGTATAGAAGTTGATCAGTTAGACTTACGAAGAGATATTGCCTACAACTTATCTCTCATTTATCAGAGCAGCGGGAATATTGGAATGGCTCAAAAGCTTTTGTATACACATTGTTCTATATAAGACACTTCAACAAAGAAAGGAGCATGGGGTAGCTTTTGTACGTTGACCAGTATTTTCTGTCTCAGGGCTTATTATTAACCCTAAAAGGGAAGTGATAGTTTCAGAATTATCTAACTGTGTATTTCATATTTAATATGTGATAATGATCTTTTGGTAGATATGCAAAAGTTATTATTTCTATAAGAATTTGTATATTGTTTTGTCATTTTCCCTTAGTGTTTTTTAGTAAAATTGTCCCCGAAGCTAAATGGACAGTAATAACCTTTCAGTCAGCTTCGAGTCAAATACACTGATTTTTCACTCATACCATTTATTTTTCTGTGCATTTAATACTATATATTAAACACCTACTATGTACCAGGCACTGTGATAGGTGGTAAGAATACAGTAGTAAGACAGATGTGACCTCAGTATCCTTAAATACAGAATTTGAGCATATGTCTATGTGAAAATGTTTGCTCCTTTTCTACATCTGTCATCATTATTGTTAGTCATTAATTTCTCAGAACTCTGTTACTACTGCATGAATAGTTTTTCAAATACATAGAAAAAGAGTTTGCTTATTGAAGGATAGA
Organism: Pteropus vampyrus; assembly: GCF_000151845.1. Classification (NCBI taxonomy): domain Eukaryota; kingdom Metazoa; phylum Chordata; class Mammalia; order Chiroptera; family Pteropodidae; genus Pteropus; species Pteropus vampyrus. Next base: position 4,900,398 of record NW_011888927.1, read on the forward strand.
CAAATTGGGACTCTTTCTAATGTCAACACAATTAGGTAATTCACTTAGCTCCTAACAAAATTATTTAAAATGGTTATGTGGTAGGAAGACATATAATTGAGTTAATTTTTAAATTTTTCATCTGTATGTATCTTAGCTACATAGACCAACACCTGGGAGACTGGATTTAACTTAAAATATCCTGCTATAAGGCAAATTAAAAAATGCATGATCAGTGTTTGCCAATGGCTTTTTTTGACAAAAAAATAGAAAAGGAAGGACTATGTTCAATAACATGACCTGGTTTTCATTTCATGATCACTAGAAATATAAGAAGAATGGGGAATTATACATACAGAATAAAGTACTGCTTATTAAAAAATAGATAAAAGCCTTTTATCTCAAGTATTGTTATGTTCTTGAATTTAGGATAACAATACTTGTTAGGTATACTATTGGTTTAATAACAGCATTTTAGAGTTTCTTTTTAGGGGAAAATAAATGTTATAATATGCATATGGATTATATACATATTAGACATAAGACCCAGTCCAGTTATAGTAGGGAAGTATAAGACATAGGATCAAAAAAATACAATGAAGGCTTTTTAGGAATTATTACTACCATTTACACTGTATACATATCTTTGTATGTAATAAGCAAATGTATTGTTTCCTCTGTATGTTTATATATATGTACAGATGTAATTTAAATATATTTATTTTTATAATTAAAGTGAATTGTTTCACATCACTTATATGTATTTTGTGACATTTGCATTTAATGATAAAGCTAACTGTGATGCAGTAATAAGATTTATGTTTTAGAATCCAGTGGAATTGAGTAGTCTGCGTTCAGAGTTTCTCTCTTTAATTAAACTCATTGGGCTGTGACTGCAGTATCTGCTAAACAGCCGTGGAGGAAACAATAAATCTCTAGCAGTTTTCTAAGAAAAAAGTTGTTATTGCATGACTTTGTTTAACATTAAAAGCATAGCTAACATTTGCTGAGTGTTTACAGTGCTAGTGTGTGCTAAGTACAGTGCCAGATTCTTAGATACATTATCTCTGATTCAGAACATCGCTTGCAAGGTAGGTATTATTATTGGTGTTATTATCATCTCCATCTTATATATCAGATTAAACAGCATGTTCAAGATCACTGGCAAGCTACTCCTTAAGACTCAGGGATGTTCCTACAGAGGGACAAACTTGTCCAGTTCAGAGTAACAACATAAAAATTGTGCATGTTTATTTTAGAAAAAGACCTCTGTAAAAAACATTTTAGGATGTCTTTTAAAAAGCTGTATCATCCTCACTCCAGCCATGGATGGGATCCTGATAGCCACTTTATACAGTGAGATTCTTTTCTACTAGTCACAGTTGGTTCAGCAAAGAGTCTGCTCCCGAAGCAAGCTAGGCCAGTAGAGGGTTTCCTCCCTCTTTCCCTGGGAATTTTAGAATTGAGATAGAGCCTTTTTGTGGGGCTGTAACTTGAGAGCTATGAGGCTATTTTCTACTTTCCCTGTGGGCTAACTAATCAGTTAACCCCTTCTGTTGAGAAATAAAAATAAAGCCTATATATTAAGAGAAGCAGAGATGAGAAATGGAGAGAGCACTCCTAAGGGTTCCCAGAAAGTTTCCAGTTTTCCATTCCCTCTCTAAGACTGTGTTCTTATCGTTAGGTTCTTCCTATAAGATAGCCCCAATTCTATAATAAATTCCACTTTAAAGTTTACATTAGCTT